>NW_027522754.1:0-80990 GCF_052094955.1 Ictidomys tridecemlineatus
GGTGCAGAAGGACCATTACAGAGAGCAGAGGTTGGAGGCTACGGTATAGAAGGACTGTTACAGAGAGCAGAGTTGGGAGACTTGGGTACAGAAGGACTGTTACAGAAAGCACAGGTTGGAGACTGAGGTGAAGAAGTATAGACACAGAGAGCAGAGGTTGGAGACAGGGGTTCAGATGGACTGATACAGGAAGCAGAGTTTTAAGACCGGGGTGAAGAAGGACTGTTACAGAGAGCAGATTTTGGAAACAGTGGTGCAGAAAGATCTTACGGAGAGCAGAATTTGGAGACTGAGGTGCAGAAGGACTGTTGTAGAGATCAGAGGTTGGAGACTGGGGTGCAGTAGGATCATTGCAGAGAGCAGAGGTTAAAGACTGGGGTGCAGAAGGATCGTTGCAGAGAGCAGAGGTTGGAGACTTGCGTGCAGAAGGCCTGCTTAAGAGAGCAGATTTGGAGACTGGTTTGCAGAAGGGTTGTTACAGAGAGGAGAGGTTGGAGACTGGGGTGCAGAAGGACTGGTACAGAGAGCAGATTTTGAAGAAAGGGTTGCTAAAGAATCTTACAGAGAGCAGAGTTTGGAGACTAATGTGCAGGTGGACTGTTACAGAGAGAAGTGGTTGGAGACTGGGGTGTAGAAGGGTCGTGGAGAGGAGAGGTTTCAGACTGCGGTGCAGAAGTACTGTTACAGAGAGCAGAGTTTGGAGATTGAGGTATAGAAGGACTGTTTCGGAGTGCAGAGTTTAAAGACTGAAGTGCAGAAGGACTTTTGCAGAGATCAGAGGTTGGAAATTGGGGTGCCGAAGGACCGTTACAGAGAAAAGAGGTTGGAGACTATGGTATAGAAAAACACTTAGAGCAGAAGTTAGGGACTGGGCTGCAGAAAGACTGATACAGAAAGCAGATTGGTTGGAGACTGGGGTGAAGAAGTACTGTAGAAGAGAGCAGAGGTTGTAGACTGGGGTGCAGATGGACTGTTGCAGAGAGCAGTTGTTAGATACTGGGATGCAGAAGGATCATTGCAGAGAGCAGAGGTTGGAGACTGCGGTTTAGAAGGACTGTTGCAAAGAGCAGAGGTTGGAGACTGAGGTTCAGAAGAATCGTTGCAGAGAGAAGAGGTTGGAGACTGGGGAGCAGAAGGCCTGTTACAGAGAGCAGAGGTTGAAGACTGATGTGCAGAAGAATCGTTACATATAGTACAGTTTGGAGACTGGGGTGCAGATGGATTGTTGCAGACAGCAGAGGTTTTAGACTGAGGCTTAGAAGGACTGTTACAGAAAACAGAGGTTGGAATCTGAGGTGCAGAAGGACTGTTACAGAAAGCAGATGTTGGCAATTGGGGTGCAGAAGGACCGTTATAGAGAGCAGAGTTTGGAGACTTTGGTGCAGAAGGATTGTTGTAGAGAGAAGATGTTGGAGACTAGGGTGCAGAAGGACCATTACAGAGAGCAAAGTTTGGAGACTGAGGTGAAGAAGGACTTTTACAGAGAGCAGAGGTTGAATACTGGGGTGCAGAAAGACTGTTACATACAGGAGAGGTTGCAGAAAGGGATGCGAAAGTATATTACAGAGAGCAGAGTCTGGAGACTGGGGTGCAGAAGGACTGTTGCAGAGAGCAGAGATTGGAGACTGAGGTTCAAAAATATCGTTGCAGAGAAAAGAAGTTGGAGACTGGGGTGCAGAAAGACTGTTACAGAGAGCAGAGATTCAAGATTGGGGTGCAGAATAACTGTTACCGAGAGCAGAGGTTGGAGACTTTGGTGCAGTAAGCCTGTTACAGAGAGCAGAGGTTGGAGACTGAGGTGCAGAAGGACTGTTACAGAGAGCAGAGGTGGGAGACTGAGGTGCAGATGGATTGGTACAGAGAGAAGAGGTTGGAGACTAGTTGTAGAAGTATGTTACAGAGAGCAGAGTTTGGAAACTGTGGTGCAGAAGTATCATTTCAGAGAGCAGAGGTTGGAAACTGAGGTACAGAAGGATCGTTGCAGAGATCAGAGGTTTGAGACAGAGGTGCAGAAAGATCGTTACAGAGAACAGAGGTTGGAGACTGGGGTCAGAAAGACAGTTACAGAGAGCACAGTTTGGAGACTGGGGTGCAGAAGAAATGTTGCAGTGAGCAGAGATTGGAGACTGTGGTACAGAAGTACCGTTACAAAGAGAAGAGGTTGAAGAATGCGGAGCAGAAGGATCGTTGCAAAGAGAAGAGTTTGGAGACTGGGTTGCAGAAGAACTGTGACAGAAAGCAGGGGTTGGCAATTGGAAAGAAGATGGACTGTTACAAAGCGAAGATGTTGGAGACTGCGATACAAAAGGACTTTTACAGAGAGCAGAGTTTGGAGACTGGGTAGAAGAAGGATCGTTGAAGAGAGCAGATGTTGGAGACTGGGGTGCAGAAGGACTGTTACAGAGAGCACAGGTTGGAGACTGGGGTGCAGAAGAAATGTTGCAGAGAGCAGAGTTTGAAGACTTGTGTGCAGAAGGACTGATATAGAGAGCAGAGTTTGGAGATTGGGGTGCAGAAGGACCGTTACAGATTGCAGACGTTGGATACTGAGGTGCAGAAGGACTTTTACAGGAAGGAGAGGTTGAGACAGTGGTGTCAAAGAATTCTTACAGAGAGCAGAAGATGGAGACTGGGGTGCAGAAGGAGTGTTAGAGAGAGCAGAGTTTGGATATTGGGGTGCAAAAGAAGTGTTACTGAGAGCAGAGGTTGGAGACTGGGGTGCAGAAGGACTGTTGAAGAGAGCAGAGTTTAGAGACTGAGGTGCAAAAGGACTGTTACAGAGAGCAAAGTTTGGAAACTGGGGTGTATAAGGACCGTTGCTGTGAGAAGAGATTGGAGCCTGGGGAGAAGAAGGATCCTTGAAGAGAGCAGATGTTGGAGACTGGGGTGAAGAAGGACTGTTAAAAAGAGCAGAGGTTGGAGACTGAGGTGCAGAAGGACTTTTACAGAGAGCAGAATTTGGAGATGCGGTGCAGAAGGATCGTTACAGAGAGCAGAGGTTGGAGACTGTTGCAGAAAGACTGCTACAGAGATCAGAGTTTGGATACTGGGGTGCAGGAGGATTGTTGCAGAGAGCAGAGGTTGGAAACTAAGCTGCAGAAGGATCGTTACACAGAGCAGATTTTGGCTACTGGGGAGTAAAAGGACTGCTGCAGAGAGCAGAGGTTGGAGACTGGGGTGCAAAAGGACTGTTACAGAGAGCAAAGTTTGGAAACTGGGGTGTATAAGGACCGTTGCTGTGAGCAGAGATTGGAGCCTGGGGAGAAGAAGGATACTTGAAGAGAGCACATGTTGGAGACTGGGGTGAAGAAGGACTGTTAAAAAGAGCAGAGGTTGGAGACTGAGGTGCAGAAGGACTTTTACAGAGAGCAGAATTTGGAGATGGGGTGCAGAAGGATCGTTGCAGAGAGCAGAGGTTGGAGACTGTTGCAGAAAGACTGCTACAGAGATCAGAGTTTGGATACTGGGGTGCAGGAGGATCGTTGCAGAGAGCAGAGGTTGGAAACTAAGCTGCAGAAGGATCGTTACACAGAGCAGATTTTGGCTACTGGGGAGTAAAAGGACTGCTGCAGAGAGCAGAGGTTGGAGACTGAGGTGCAAAATGACTGATACAGAGAGCAGATGTTTGAGACTGGGGTGCAGGAGGATCGTTGCAGAGAGCAGAGGTTGGAAACTAAGGTTCAGAAATATCGTTACACAGAGCAGATTTTGGCTACTGGTGAGTAAAAGGACTGCTGCAGAGAGCAGAGTTTGGAGACTGAGGTGCAAAATGACCGATACAGAGAGCAGATGTTGGAGACTGGGGTGCAGAAGTACTGTAGCAGAGAGCAGATTTTGGAGACTGGGGTGCAGAAGGACTGTTGCAGAGAGCAGAGGTTGGAGACTGGGGTGCAGAAGGACTGTTGCAGAGAACAGAGTGTGGAGACTGGAGTGAAAAAGAACCGTTGCAGAGAGAAGAGGTTGGAGACTGAGTTGCATAAGGATTGTTACAGAGAGCAGAAGTTGGAGACTGGGGTGCAGAAGGCCTGTTAAAGAGAGCAGAGTTTGTAGACTGAGGTGCAGAAGGACTGTTAAAGATAGAACAATTTCCTGACTGGGTTGCAGAAGGATATTACAGAGAGCATTTTGTAGACTGAGGTTCAGAAGGACTGTTACAGAGAGCAATTTTTGGAAATTCAGGTGCAGAAGGATTTTTGCAGAGAGCCGAGTTTTCAGATTGAGGTGCAGAAGGACTATTTCAGAGAGCAGATGTTGGATCTTGGGATGTAGAAGGACCATTGCAGAGAGCAGAGTTTTGAGCCTGGGGAGAAGAAGGATAGTTGCAGAGAGCAGATGTTGGAGACTGGGGTGCAGAAGGACTGTTACAGAGAGCACAGGTTGGAGACTGAGGTGCAGAAGAAATGTTGCAGAGAGCAGAGTTTGGAGACTTGGGTGCAAAAGAACTGATATAGAGAGCAGAGTTTGGAGATTGGGGTGCAGAAGGACCGTTACAGATTGCAGACGTTGGATACTGAGGTGCAGAAGGACTTTTACAGAAAGGAGAGGTTGGAGACAGTGGTGTCAAAGGATTCTTACAGAGACCAGAAGATGGAGACTGGGGTGCAGAAGGAGTGTTACAGGGAGCAGAGTTTGGATATTGGGGTGCAGAAGAAGTGTTACTGAGAGCAGAGGTTGGAGACTGGGGTGCAGAAGAACTGTTGCAGAGAGCAGAGTTTGGAGACTGAGGTGCAAAAGGACTGTTACAGAGAGCAAAGTTTGGAAACTGGGGTGTATAAGGACCATTGTTGTGAGCAGAGATTAGAGCCTAGGGAGAAGAAGGATCTTTGAAGAGAGAAGATGTTGGAGACTGGGGTGCAGAAGGACTGTTAACAAGAGCAGAGGTTGGAGACTGAGGTGCAGAAGGACTTTTACAGAGAGCAGAATTTGGAGATAAGCTGAAGAAGGATCATTACTGAGAGCAGATGTTGGAGACTGTGTTGCAGAAGGACTGATACAGAGATCAGATGTTGGAGACTGGGGTGCAGGAGGATCGTTGCAGAGAACAGAGGTTGGAAACTAAGGTAAGAAGGATCGTTACACAGAGCAGATTTTGGCTACTGGGGAATAAAAGGACTGCTGCAGAGAGCAGAGGTTGGAGACTGAGGTGCAAAACGACTGATACAGAGAGCAGATGTTGGAGACTGGGGTGCAGAAATACTGTAGCAGAGAGCAGAGGTTGGAGACTGGAGTGCAGAAGGACTGTTGTAGAGAGCAGAGGTTGGAGACTGGGGTGCAAAAGGACTGTTGCAGCGAACAGAGTGTGGAGACTGGGGTGAAGAAGAACCGTTGCAGAGAGCAGAGGTTGGAGACTGAGGTGCATAAGGATTGTTACAGAGAGCAGAAATTGGAGACGGGGGAGCAGAAGGACTCTTGCACAGAGCAGAAGTTGGAGCCTGCAGTTAAGAAGGATGCTTTCAGAGAGCTGAGATTGGAGACTGGGGTGCAGAAGGCATGTTTCAGAGAGCAGAGTTTGTAGACTGAGGTGCAGAAGGACTGTTAAATATAGCACAATTTCCTGACTGAGTTTCAGAAGAATATTTCAGAGAGCATTTTGTAGACTGAGGTTCAGAAGGACTGTTACAGAGAGCAATGTTTGGAAACTCGGGTGCAGAAGAATTTTTGCAGAGAGCCGAGTTTTCAGACTGAGGTGCAGAAGGACTATTTCAGAGAGCAGATGTTTGATCCAGGGATGTAGAAGGATCATTGCAGAGAGCAGAGGTTGGAGCCTGGGGAGAAGAAGGATCATTGCAGAGAGCAGATTTTGGAGACTGGGGTGAAGTAGGACTATTAAATAGAGCAGAATTCTGAGACTGAGGTGCAGAAAGATCATTTCTGAGTGCAGAGGTTGAGACTGTGGTACAGAAGGACTGTTACAGATTGTAGAACTTGGAGAGTGAGGTGCAGAATGACTTTTACAGAGAGGAGAGGTTGGAGACTGGGGTGCAAAAAGATTCTTACAGAGAGAAGCGGATGGAGACTGGGGTGCAGAAGGATCGTTGCAGAGTATAGAGGTTTAAGAATCAGGTTCAGAATGATCGCTACAGAGAGCAGAGTTTGGAGACTGGGTTGCAGCAGGACAGTTATAGAGAGCGCAGGTTGGAAACTTGGGTGTAGAAGAAATGTTGCAGAGAGAAGAGGTTGGAGACTGAGGTGCAGAAGGATCGTTTCAGAGAGAAGAGGTTGGAGACTGGGGTGCAGAAGACCTGTTAAAGAGAGCAGAGGTTGGATACTGGGGTGCAGAAGGATTGTTGCAGACATCAATATTTTCAGACTGAGGCTTAGAAGGACTCATACAGAGAGCAGAGGTTGAAATCTGAGGTTCAGAAGGACTGTTACGGAAAGCATACGTTGGCAATAGGGGTGCAGAAAGTTGGAGACTGAGGTGCAGAAAGACTTTTACAGAGAGCATAGTTTGGATACTGGGGTGCAGAAGGCTGTTACAGATAGGAGAGTATGGAGAAAGGGATGCAAAAGGATCTTACAGAGAGGAGAATCTAGAGACTGGCGTGAAGGACTGTTGCAGAGAGCAGAGGTTGGAGACTGAGGTTCAGAAGGATCGTTGCAGAGAAAGGAGGTTGGAGACTGGGGTGCAGAAAGACTGTTACAGAGAGCAGAGTTTCGAGATTGGGGTGCAGAATAACTATTACAGAGAGCAGAGGTTGGAGACTGGGGTTCAGTAAGCCTGTTACAGAGAGCAGAGGTTGGCGACTGAGGTGCAGAAGGACTGTTACAGAGAGCAGAGGTTGGAGACTGAGGTGCAGAAGGATTAGTACAGACAGAAGAGGTTGGAGACTAGGTGTAGAATGACTGTTACAGAGTACACAGTTTGGAAACTGTGGTTCAGAAGGATCGCTGCAGAAAGTAGAGGTTGGAGACTGAGGTGCAGAAGGATCGTTACAGAGAGCAGAGTTTGGAGACTGGGGTCAGAAAGACAGTTAAAGAGAGCACAGTTTGGAGACAGGGGTTTAGAAAAAATGTTGCAGTGATCAGAGATTGGAGACTGTGGTACAGAAGTACTGTTACAAAGAGCAGAGGGTGGAGACTGGGGTGCAGAAGGAATGTCACCTAGAGCACAGTTTAGAAACTGGGGTAGAGCAGGATGTTACAGAGAGCAGAGGCTGAAGACTGGGGTAAGAATTACTGTTGAAGAGAACAGACGTTGGAGACTGAGGTGCAGAAAAATCATTGCAGAGAGCAGAGTTTGGAGATAGGGGTGCAGTATGATAGTTACAGAGAGCACAGATTAGAGACTGGGGTTCATAAGAAATGTTGAAGAGAGCAGAGGTTGGAGACCGGGTGCAGAAGGACTGTACCAGAGAGCAGAGGTTGTAGACTGGGGTGTAGAAGGACTGTTGCAGAGAGAAGACATTGGAGCCTGGGATGCAGAAGAATCGTTGCAGAGAGCAGATGTTGGAGACTAGTGTGTAGAAGGACTTTTGCACAGAGCAGAAGTTTGAGACTTGGGTGCAGAAGGACTGTTGCGGAGAGCAGATTTTGGAGACTGAGGTGCAGAAGGACTGTTACAGAGAGCAGAGGTTTCAGACTGAGGTGCAGAATAACTGATACAGAAAGTAGAGTTTGGAGACTGGGATGCCGAAGGAATGTTACAGAGAGCAGAGTTTGAAGCCTGGGTTGCAGAAAAACTGCTGCAGAGAACAGAGGTTGGATACTGGGGTGCAGAAGGACCGTAGCAGAGAGATGAGGTTGGAGACTGTGGTGCAGAATTACTGTTACAGAGAGCAACTTTTGGAGAACAGGGTGGAGAAGGATCTCACAGAGAGCAGAGTTTGGAGACTGGGGTGCAGAAGGACTGTTGCAGAGAGCAGAGGTTGAAGACTGAGTTGAAGAAAAATCATTGCAGAGAGAAGAGAATGAAGACTGTGGTGCAGAAGGCCTCTTACAGAGAGCATACTTTGGAAAGTGAGTAGCAGAAGACTTGTAAAAGAGGGCAGATGTTTGAGACTGGGGTGCAGAAGGATTTTTACAGAGAGCAGAGTTTGGAATTTGAGGTGCAGAAGGACTGTTTCAGAAAACAGGTTGGAAATTGGGGTGCAGAAGTACCATTATAGAGAGAAGAGGTCGGAGACTGCGGTAAAGAAGTACTGTTACAGTGAGCAGAGTTTGGAGACTGGGGTGCAGAAGGACAGTTACAGAGAGTAGACGTTTGAGACAGAGGTGCAATCGGATTGCTACAGGGAGCAGAGATTGGAGACTGGGGTGCAGAAGGACCATTACAGAGAGCAAAGGGTAAAGACTGAGGTGCAGAAGGACTTTTACAGAGAGCAGAGGTTGGAGACTGAGGTGCAGAAAGATCGTTGCAGAGAGAAGAGTTTGGAGACTGGGGTACAGAAGGACTCTTACAGAAAGCAGATGTTGGCAATTGGGGAGCAGATGGACCGTTACAAAGAGAAGAGGTTGGAGACTGCGATACAAAAGGACTTTTACAGAGAACAGAGTTTGGAGACTGGATAGAAGAAGGATCGTTGAAGAGAGCAGATGTTGGAGACTGGGGTGCAGAAGGACTGTCACAGAGAGCACAGCTTGGAGACTGCGGTGCAGAAAAAATGTTGCAGAGAGCAGAGTTTGGAGACTTGGGTGCAGAAGGACTGATACAGAGAGCAGAGGTTGGAGACTGGGGTGCAGAGGGACTGATACATATTGCAGAGGTTGGATACTGAGGTGCAGAAGGACTTTTACAGAGAGGAGAGGTTGGAGACAGGGGTTCCAAAGGATTCTTACAGAGAGCAGAGGATGGAGACTAGGGTGCAGAAGGAGTGTTACAGAAAGCAGAGGTTGGAGACTGTTGTTCAGAAGGCCTGTTACAGAGAGCAGAGTTTGGACATTAGGTTCAGTAGGATCCTTACAGAGAGCAGAGGTTGGAAACTGCCGTACAGGAGGACTGTTACAGAGAGCAGAGTTTGGAGACTGGGGTCCAGAGGGACCGTTGCAGAGAGCAGATTTGGGAGCCTGGGATGCAGAAGGATCGTTGCAGAGAACAGAGGTTGACGACAGAGGTGCAGAAGGATCGCTACAGAGAGCATAGTCTGGAGACCGGGGTGCAGTAGGATAGTTTCAGAGAGCACAGGTTGGAGACTTTGGTGCAGAAGAAATGTTTCAGAGAGCAGAGGTTTGAGACTGGGGTGCAGAAGGACTGTAGCAGAGAGCAGAGGTTGGAGACTGTGGTGTAGAAGGACTGTTGCAGAGAGCAGACGTTGGAGACTTGATGCAGAGTGCAGATGTTGGATACTGGAGTATAATAAGACGTTTGCAGAGAGCAGAGGTTGGAGACTGGGGTGCACATGGACTTTTTCAGAGAGCAGAGGTTGGAGACTGAGGTGCAGAATGATCGTTGCAGAGAGAAGAGGTTGGAGACTGGGGTGCAGATGGCCTCTTACAGAGAGCAGAGTTTGGAGACTGGGGTGCAGAAGACCTGTTACAGAGAGCAGAGGTTAGAGACTGGGGTTCAGAAGGATTGTTACAGAAAGCACATTTTGGAGACTGGCGTGCAGAAGGTTCGTTGCAGAGAGCAGAGGTTTCAAACTGAGGCTTAGAAGGACTGTTAGAAAGAACAGAGGTTGGAATCTGAGGTGCAGAAGGACTGTTACAGAAAGCAGAGGTTGGCATTTGGGGTGCAGAAGGACAGTTATAGAGAGAAGAGGTTGGAGACGGTGGTACAGAAGGAATGTTAGAGAGAGCAGAGTTTGGAGACTTTGGTGCAGAAGGACCGTTGTAGAGAGCACATGTTGAAGACTATGGTGCAGAAGGACTGTTGAAGAGAGCAGACATTGGAGAATGTGATGCAGAAGGATCGTTTCAGAGAGCAGATGTTGGAGACTGGTTTGTATAAAAACTTTTGCAGAATGAAGAGTTTGGAGACTGGGGTGCAGAAGGACTGTTGCAGAGAGCAGAGGTTAGAGACTGAGATGCAGAAGGACTGTTACAGAGAGCAGGGTTTTAGACTGGGGTGCAGAATAACTGATACAGAAAGTAGAGTTTGGAGACTGGGTGCAGAAGGACTGTTATAGTGAACAGTGTTTGGAGACTGGGGTGCAGAAGTAATATTACAGGCAGTAGAGGTTGGAGACTGAGGTGCACAAGGACTGTTACAGACAGCAGAGGTTTTAGACTGGGGTGAAGAATAACTAACACAGAAAGTAGAGTTTAGAGACTGGGGTGCAGAAGGACTGTTACAGAGAGCAGAGTTTTTAGACTGTGGTGCACAAGTACAGCTGCAGAGAACAGAGGTTGAATACTAGGGTGCACAAGGGCCGTGGCAGAGAGATGAGGTTGTAGACTGAGGTGCAGAATGACTGTTACAGAGAACAAAGTTTGGAGAACGGGGTGCAGAAAGATCATACAGAGAGTAGACGTTGAAGAGTGGGATGCAGAAGGATCGTTGCAGAGAGCAGACGTTGGAGACTGGGGTGTAGAAAGACTTTTGCAGAGAGCAGAGTTTGTAGACTGGGGTGCAGAAAGCCTGTTACAGAGAGCAGAGTTTGGAGACTGGCTTGCAGGAGACCTGTTACAGAGAGCAGATTTTGGAGTCTGGGGTGCAGAAGGATTGTTACAGATAGCACAGTTTGGAGACTGGTGTTTAAAAGGATTGTTGCAGAGAGCAGAAGTTTCAGACTGAGGCTTAGAAGGACTGTTACAGAGAGCAGAGTTTGGAAATTGGGGTGCAGAAGAACCGTTATAGAGAGAAGAGTTTGGAGACTGCCGTACAGAAGGACTGTTACAGAGAGCAGAGTTTGGAGACTGGGTTGCAGAAGGACCGTTGCAGAGAGCAGATTTGGGAGACTGGGATGCAGAAGGATCGTTGCAGAGAGCAGAGGTTGTAGACAGATGTGCAGAAAGATCGCTACAGAGAGCAGAGTCTGGAGACCGGGGTGCAGTAGGATAGTTTCAGAGAGCACAGGTTGGAGACTGGGGTGCAGAAGTACTGTAGCAGACAGCAGACGTTGGAGACTGTGGTGCAGAAGGACTTAGCAGAGAGAAGATGTTGGAGACTGAGGTGTAGAAAGGCTGTTGCAGAGAGCAGACGTTGGAGACTAGGATGAAGAATGATTGTTGCAGAGAGCAGATGTTGGATACTGGGCTATAAGAAGACGTTTGCAGAGAGCAGAGGTTGGAGACTGGGTTGTAGAAGGACTTTTTCAGAGAGCAGAGGTTAAAGAATGGGGTTGAGAAGGCCTGTTACAGAGAGCAGAGTTTGGAGACAGGGTTGCAGAAAACCTGTTACAGAGAGCAGATATTGGAGACTGGGGTGCAGAAGGATTGTTACAGATAGCACAGTTTGGAGTGTGTTGTTTAGAAGGATTGTTGCAGAGAGCAGAAGTTTCAGACTGAGGCTTAGAAAGACTGTTACAGAGAGCAGATTTTGGAAATTGGGGTGCAGAAGGATCGTTATAGAGAAAAGGGCTTGGAGACTGGGGTGCAGAAGGACCATTGCAGAGAGCAGATGTGGGAGACTGGGGTGCAGTAGGACTGTTACAGAGAGAAGAATTTGGAGACAGAGGTGCAGAAGGATTGTTACAGAGAGCAGTGATTGGAGACTGGGGTACAGAAGGACCATTACAGAGAGCAAAGGATGGAGACTGAGGTGCAGAAGGATTTTTACAGAGAGCAGAGCTTGGAGACTGAGGTGTAGAAAGATCGTTGCAGAGAGAAGATTTGGAGACTGGGGTGCAGAAGGACTGTTACAGAAAACAGAGGTTGGCAAACGGGGAGCAGATGGACCATTACAAAGAGAAGAGGTTGGAGACTGCGAAACAAAAAAACTTTTACAGAGAGCGGAGTTTGGAGACTGGATAGAAGAAGGATCATTGCAGAGAGCAGATGTTGGAGACTGGGGTGCAGAAGGACTGTTACAGAGAGCACAGGATGGAGACTGGGGTGCAGAAGAAATGTTACAGACAGCAGAGTTTAAAGACTTGGGTGCATAAGGACTTTGGCAGAGAACAAAGTTTGGAGACTGTGGTGCAGAAGAACTGATACAAAGATCAGAGGTTGAAGACTGGGGTGCAGAAGAATCGTTTCAGAGAGCAGATGTTGGAAACTAAGGTGCAGAAGGATCGTTACACAGAGCATATTTTGGTTACTGGGGTGTAAAAGGACTGCTGAAGAGAGCAGAGGTTGGAGACTGGGGTGCAGCAAGAAAGTTACTGAGAGCACCGGTTGGAGACTTGGGTGCAGAAGAAATGTTGCAGAGAGCAGAGGTTGGAGACTGGGGTGCAGAAGTACTGTACCTGCGAGAAGAGGTTGGAGACTGGGGTGCAGAAGAACTGTTGCAGAGAGCAGACGTTGGAGACTGGGATGCAGAAAAACTTTTGCAGAGAGCAGAGTTTGTAGACTGGGGTGAAGAAGGCCTGTTACAGAGAGCAGAGTTTGAATACTGAGGTGCAGAAGGATTGATACAGAGAGCAGATTTTGGAGACTGGGGTACAGAAGTACCATTACAGAGAGCAGATGTTGGATACTGGGGTGCAGAAGGACTGTTACAGAGAAAAAGGGTTGGAAAAAGGGATGCAAAAGGACTTTACACGGAGCATCATCTGGAGACTGGGGTGCAGAAAGACTGTTGCAGAGGAGAGGATGGAGACTGAGGTTCAGAAGGATCTTTGCAGAGAAAAGAGGTTGGAGACTGGGGTGCAGAAAGACTGTTACAGAGTGCAGAGATTCGAGACTGGGGTGCAGAAGAACTGTGACAGTTAGCAGAGGTTGGAGACTGCGGTGCAGTAAACCTGTTTCAGAGAGCAGAGGTTGAAGCTTGAAGTGCAGAAGGACTGTTACAGAGAGTAGAGGTTGGAGACTGAGGTGCAGAAGGATTAGTATAGAGAGAAGAGTTTGGAGACTAGGTGTTGAAGGACTGTTACAGAGTGCAGAGGTTGGAAACTCTGGTGCAGAAGGATCGTTGAAAAGAGCAGAGGTTGGAAACTGAGGTGCAGAAGGATCGTTGCAGAGAGTAGAGGTGGAGACTGAGGTGCAGCAGGATCGTTGCAGAGAGAAGAGTTTGGAGACTGAGGTGCAGCAGGATCGTTACAGACAGAAGAAGTTGGAATGTGAGGTGCAGAAGGACTGTTAAAGAAAGCAGAGCTTGGCAATTGCGGTGCAGAAGGACAGTTATAGAGAGAAGAGGTTGGAGACTGCGGTACAGAAGGACTGTTAGAGAGAGCAGAGTTTGGAGACTTTGGTGAAGAAGGACCCTTGTAGAGAGCAGATGTTGGAGACTAGGGTGCAGAAAGACTGTTACAGAGAGCAGGCGTTGGAGACTGAGGTGCAGAAGGATAGTTACAGAGATCACAGGTTGAAGACTGGGGTGCACAATAAATGTTGAAGAGAGCAGTGGTTGGAGACTGGGGTGTAAAAGGACTGTAGCAGAGAGCAGAGTTTGGAGGCTGGGGTGTAGAAGGACGGTTGCAGACAGCAGACGTTGGAGACTGGGATGCAGAAGGATCGTTGCAGAGAGCAGATGTTGGAGACTGGTGTGTAGAATTACTTTTGCACAGAACAGAGGTTGGAGACTGGGATGCAGAAGGACTGTTGCGGAGAGCAGAGTTTGGACACTGAGGTTAAGAAGGACTGTTACAGAGAGCAGAGGTTTTAGACTGGGGTGCAGAATAACTGATACGGAAAGTAGAGATTGGAGACTGGGGTGCAGTAGGACTGTTACAGAGAGCAGAGTTTGGAGCCTGGGTTGCAGAAGGACTGCTGCAGAGAACAGAGGTTGGATACTGGGGTGTAGAAGGGCCGTTGTAGAGAGATGAGATTGGAGACTGAGGTGCAGAATGACTGTTACAGAGAAGAAAGTTTGGAGAACGTGGTGCAGAAGGATCTTTCAGAGAGCAGAGGTTGGAGACTGGGGGGCAGAAGGACTGTTGCAGAGAGCAGAGGTAGGAAACTGAGGTGCAGAAGAATTGTTGCGGAGAGAAGAGGTTAGAGACTGGTGTGCAGAAGGCCTGTTACAGAGAGCAGATGTTTGAGACTGAGATGAAATAGGATTGGTACAGATAGCACATTTTGGAGACTGGGGTTTAGAAGGATTGTTGCAGAGAGCAGAGGATTCAGACTGAGGCTTAGAAGGACCGTTACAGAGAGCAGAGGTTGGAGTCTCAGGTACAGAAGGACTGTTTCAGAAAGCAGAGGTTGGCAATTGGGGTGCAGAAGTACCTCTATAGAGAGAAGAGGTTGGAGACTGTGGTATAGAAGGACTGTTACAGAGAGCAGACGTTGGAGACAGAGGTGCCGAAGGATTGCTACAGAGAGCAGAGATTGGACACTGGGGTGCAGAAAGACCATTACAGAGAGCAAAGGATGGAGACTGAGGTGTAGAAGGACTTTTACAGAGAGCAGAGGTTGGAGACTGAGGTGCAGAAGGATCGTTGCAGAGAGAAGAGTTTTGAGACTTGGGTGCAGAAGGAGTGTTACAGAGAGCAGAGTCTGGAGACTGGGGTGCAGAAAGACTGTTACAGAAAGAAAAGTTTTCAGACTGGGGTGCAGAAGGATCGTTGCAGAGAGCAGAGGTTGGAGAATGAGGTGAAGAAGGATCACTACAGAGAGCAAAGTTTGAAGACTGGGGTGCAGCAGGACAGTTACAGAAATCACAATTTGGAGACTTGGGTGTAGAAGAAATGCTGCAGAGAGCAGAGGTTGGAGCCTGGGCTGCAGAAGTACTGTAGCGGAGAGAAGAGTTTGGAGAATGGGGTGCAGAAGGACTGTTGCAGAGAGCTGTTGTTGGAGACTGGAATGCAGAAGGATCATTGCAGAGAGCAGAGGTTGGAGACTGCGGTTCAGAAGGACTGTTGCAGAGAACAGAGGTAGGAAACTGAGGTGCAGAAGGATCGTTGCAGAGAGAAGAGGTTGAAGATTGGGGTGCAGAAGGCCAGTTACAGAGAGCAGAGTTTGGAGACTGGGGTGTAGAAGACATGTTGCAGAGAGCAGAGGTTGGAGACTAGGGTGCAAAAGGATTGTTACAGATAGAACAGTTTGGAGACTGGGGTGCAGAAGAATCGTTGCAGACAGCAGAGGTTTCAGACTGAGGCTTAGAAGGACTGTTACAGAGAGCAGAGTTTGGAATCTGAGGTGCAGAAGGAGTGTTACAGAAAGCAGAGCTTGGCAATTGGGGTGCAGAGGACCGTTATAGAGAGAAGAGGTTGGATACTGCGGTACAGAAGAACTGTTAGAGAGAGCAGAGTTTGGAGACTTTGGTTCAGAAGGACCGTTGAAGAGAGCAGATGTTTGAGACTGGGGTTCAGAAGGACTGTTACAGAGAGCAGACGTTGGAGACTGAGGTGCAGAAGGATTGATATAGAGAGCAGAGTTTGGAGACAGGGGTACAGAAGGACCATTACAGAGAGCAAAGTTTGGAGACTGAGGTGCAGAAGGACTTTTAGAGAGAGCAGAGGTTGGATACTGGGGTGCAGAAAGACTGTAAAAGAGAGGAAGGTTTGTAGAAAGGTTTGCAAAAGGATCTTACACAGAGCAGAGTCTGGAGACCGGGGTGCAGAAGGACTGTTGCTGAGAGGAGACAATGGAGACTGAGGTTCAGAAGAATCGTTGTAGAGAAAAGACGTTGGAGACTGGAGTGCAGAAAGACTGTTACAGAGAGCAGAGATTCGAAATTGGGGTGCAGAAGAACTGGTACAGTGAGCAGAGGTTGGAGACTGGGTTGCAGAAGGACTGTTACAGAGAGCTGAAGTTGGAGATTGAGGTGCAGAAACATTGGTACAGAGAGGAGTTTGGAGACTAGGTGTTGAAGGACTGTTACAGAGTGCAGAGGTTGGATACTCTGGTTCAGAAGGATCGTTGCAGAGAGCAGAGGTTGGAGACTGCGGTGCAGAAGGATCGTTACAGAGAGAAGAGGTTGGAATCTGAGGTGCAGAAGGACTGTTACAGAAAGCATAGGTTGGCAATTGTGGTGAAGAAGAACAGTTATAGAGAGAGGAGGTTGGAGACTGAGGTACAGAAAGACCGTTGTAGAGAGCAGATATTGAAGACTAAGGTGCAGAAGGACTGTTACAGAGAGCAGATGTTGGAGACTGAGGTGCAGGAGGATTGTTACAGAGAGCAGAGTTTCGAGATTGGGGTGCAGAAGAACTGTTACAGAGAGCAAAGTTTGGAGACTGGGATGCAGAAGGACTGTTGCAGAGAGCAGAGTTTTGAGACTGAGGTCCAGAAAGACTGTTAAAGAGAGCGGAGGTTGGAGACTGAGGTGCAGAAGGATCGTTACATAGAGCAGAGGTTGGAGACTGGGGTCAGAAAGACAGTTACAGAGAGCACAGTTTGGAGACCCGGGTGCAGAAGAAATGTTGCAGTGAGCAGAGATTGGAGACTGCGGTACAGAAGTACCGTTACAAAGAACAGAGTTTGGAGACTGGGGTGTAGATGGATGTTACAGAGAGCAGAGACTGCAGACTGGGTCAGAAGCACTGTTGCAGAAATGAAACGTTGGAGACTGGGGTGCAGAAGGATCGCTACAGAGAGCAGAGTTTGGAGACCATGGTGCAGTAGAATAGTTACAGAGAGCAAATTTTGAAGACTGGGGTGCAGAAGAGATGTTGCAGAGAGCAGAGTTTGGAGACTGGGGTGCAGAAGGACTGTAGCAGAGAGCAGAGGTTTGAGACTGGGTTGTAGAAGGACTGTTGCAGAGAGCAGACATTGGAGACTGGGATGCAGAAGGATCGTTGCAGAGAGCAGATGTTGGAGACATGTGTAGAAAAATTATTGCAGAGAGCAGAGGTTGGAGACTGGGGTGCAGAAGGACTGTTTCAGAGAGCACAGGTTGGAGACTGAGGTGCAGAAGGACTGTTACAGAGAGCAGAGGTTTTAGACTGGGGTGCAGAATAACTGATACAGAAAGTAGAGTTTGGAGACTGGGGTGAAGAAGGACTGTTACAGAGAGCGGAGTTTGTAGCGTGGGGTTCAGAATGACTGCTGCAGAGAACAGAGTTTGGAAACTGGGGTGCAGAAGGATCGTTGCAGAAAGCAGAGGTTGGAAACTAAGGTGAAGAAGGATCATTACACAGAGCAGAGTTTAGTTACTGGGGTGCAGAAGAACTGTTGCAGAGAGCAGAGGTTGGTGACTGGGGTGCAGAAGGACTATTACAGAGAGCAGAGGTTGGAGATTGGGGTGCAGAAGGACTGTTGCAGAGAGCCGGGGTTGAAGACTGAGGTGAAGAAGGATTGTTGCAGAGAGAAGAGGTTGGAGACTGGGGTGCAGAAGGCTTGTTACAGAGAGCAGAGATTGGAGACCGGGGTGCAAAAGGCCTGTTACAGAGAGTAGAGTTTGCAGACTGGGGTGCAGGAGGACTGTTACAGATAGCACAATTTCAAAACTAGGTTTCAGAAGGATGTTACAGAGAGCATTTTGGAGACTGAGGTTCAGAAGGACTGTTTCAGAGAGCAAAGGTTGAAAACTCTGGCGCAGAAAAATTTTTGCAGAGAGCAGAGTTTTCAGATTGAGGTGCAGATGGACTGTTTCAGAGAGCAGAGGTTGGAGACTGAGGTGCAGAATGATCGTTGCAGGAAGAAGAGGTTGGAGACTGGGGTGCAGATGGCCTCTTACAGAGAGCAGAGTTTGGAGACTTGCATGCAGAAGACCTGTTACAGAGAGCAAAAGTTGGAGACTGGGGTGCATAAGGATTGTTACAGAAAGCAGATTTTGAGACTGGCGTGCAGAAGGATCATTGCAGAGAGCGAGGTTTCAGACTGAGGCTTAGAAGGACTGTTACAGAGAGCAGAGGTTGGAATCTGAGGTGCAGAAGGACTGTTACAGAAAGCAGAGATTGGCAATTGGGGTGCAGAAGGACCGTTATAGATAGCAGAGTTTGGAGACTTTGGTGCAGAAGGATTATTGTAGAGAGCAGATGTTGAAAACTAGGGTGCAGAAGGACTGTTGAAGAGAGCAGACATTAGAGAATGGGATGCAGAAGGATCGTTGCAGAATGACTGTTATAGTTAACAGTGTTTGGAGACTGGGGTACAGAAGAATCGTGCAGAGAGCAGAGGTTTCAGACTGAGGTGCAGAAGGACTGTTACAGAGAGCAGAGTTTGGAGATTGGGCTGCAGAAGGAATGTTGCAGAGAGCAGAGGTTAGAGACTAAGGTGCAGAAGGACTCTTAGAGAGAGCAGAAGTTGGAGACTGGGGTGGAGAAGCACTGTAAAAGAGAGCTGGTGCTGGTATATAGGGTGCCGAAGGACTGTTGGAGAGAGCAGAGTTTGGAGACTGGGGTGCAGAAGAACTGTTGCGGAGAGCAGAGGTTGGAGACTGGGGTAAAGAAGGACTGTTACAGAGAGCAGAGGTTGGAGACAGCGGTGCAGAAGTATCTTACAGAGGGAAGAATTTGGAGACTGAGGTGCAGAAAGACTGTTGTAGAGATCAGAGGTTGGAGACTGGGGTGCAGTAGGATCATTGCAGAGAGCAGAGGTTAAAGACTGGGGTGCAGAAGGATCGTTGCAGAGAGCAGAGTTTGGAGACTTGCGTGCAGAAGGCCTGCTAAAGAGAGCAGATTTAGAGACTGGCGTGAAGAAGGCCTGTTACAGAGAGGAGAGGTTGGAGACTGTGGTGCAGAAGGACTGGTTCAGAGAGCAGATTTTGAAGAAAGGGTTGCTGAAGGATCTTACAGAGAGAAGAGATTGGAGACTAAGGTGCAGGTGGACTGTTACAGAGAGCAGTGGTTGGAGACTGGGGTGCAGAAGGATCGTGCAGAGTAGAGGTTTCAGACTGAGGTGCAGAAGTACTATTACAGAGAGCAGAGGTTGGAGATTGAGGTGTAGAAGGACTGTTACAGAGAGCAGAGTTTGGAGACTGAGGTGCATAAGGACTGTTACAGAAAGCAGAGGTTGGAAATTGGGGTGCAGAATTATTATTACCGAGAGCAGAGTTTGGAAACTACGGTATAGAAAAAATGTTACAGAGAGCAGAGGTGGGAGACTTGGGTGCAGAAGGACTGTTACAGAAAGCACAGGTTGGAGACTGAGGTGAAGAAGGATAGAAACAGAGAGCAGAGGTTGGAGACTGGGGTTCAGATGGACTGATACAGAAAGCAGAGGTTGAAGACTGGGGAGAAGAAGGAATGTTACAGAGAGAAAAGTTTGGAGACAGCGGTGCAGAAGGATCTTAAAGAGAGCACAATTTAGAGACTTAGGTGCAGAAGCACTGCTGTAGAGATCAGAGGTTGGAGACTGGGGTGCAGTAGGATCATTGCAGATAGCAGAGGTTAAAGACTGGGGTGCAGAAGGATCCTTGTAGAGAGCAGAGGTTAGAGAATTGCGTGCAGACGGCCTGCTAAAGAGAGCAGAGTTTGGAGACTGAGGTGCAGAAAGGCTGTTACAGAAAGCAGAGGTTGGAAATTGGGGTGCAGAAGGACCGTTACAGAGAGCAGAGTTTGGAGACTACGGTATAGAAGGACTGTTAAAGAGAGCAGAGTTGGGAGACTTGGGTGCAGAAGGACTGTTACAGAAAGCACAGGTTGGAGACTGAGGTGAAGGATAGACACAGAGAGCAGAGGTTGGAGACTGGAGTTCAGAAGGACTGATACAGAAAGCAGAGGTTGGAGACTGAGTTTTAGAAGGACCGTTACAGAGAGCAGAGTTTGGTGAATGTGGTACAGAAGGACTGTTACAGAGAGCAGATATTGGAGACTGGGGAGCAGAAGGACTGTTGCAGAGGACAGAGTTTGGAGACTGGGGTGCCGCAGGACCCTTGCAGAAAGCAGAGTTTGGCGACTAGGGTGGAGAAGGAATGTTAAAAAGAGCAGAGTTTGGAAACTGGAGTGCAAAAAGTTTTTACAGAGAGCAGAGGTTTGAGACTGTGGTGCAGAAGGACAGTTACAGAGAGCAGACGTTGAAGACTGGGTTCCAGTAAGATCGTTGTAGAGAGCATAGTTTGCAGACTGGGGTGCAGAAGGCTTTTGCAGAGAGCAGAGGTTGGAGACTGAGGTGCAGAAGGACTTGTTACAGAGAGCAGATGTTTGAGACTGGGGTTCAGATGGATATTACAGAGAGCAGATTACGGAGACTGAGGTTCAGAAGGATTGTAACAGAGAGCAGAGTTAGGATACTGTGGTGCAGGAGGTTCGTTTCAGACAGCAGAGTTTTCAGACTGTGGTGCAGAAGGGCTGTTGCATAGAGCAGATGTTGGAGACTGGGGTGTAAAAGGACTGTTTCTGAGAGCAGATGTTGGAGACTGGGGTGCAGAAGGACCGTTGCAGAGAACAGAGTTTGCAGACTGATGTGTAGCAGGACTGTTACAGAGAGCAGAGTTTGGAGACTGGGATGTAGAAGGACTGTTGCAGAGAGCAGAGGTTGGAGACTGAACTGCAGAAGGACTGTTGCAGAGAGCAGAGTTTGGAGACTAAGATGCAGAAGGACAGTTAGAGCAGAAGTTAGAGACTGGGCTGCAGAAGGACTGATACAGAAAGCAGAGACTCTAGAATTGGATGCAGAAAGAATGTTACAGAGAGTAGAGTTTGGAGAATGCAGTATAGAATGACTGTTGCAGAGAGAAGTATTTAGAGACTGAGATGCAGAAGGACTGTTGCAGAGAGCAGAGGTTGGAGACTGAGGTTCAGAAGTCCTGTTACATAGAAAAGAGGTTGTAGACTGGGATGCAGAAGGATCGTTGCAAATAGCAGAGCTTGGAGACAGGGGTGCAGAAGGATCTTACATAGAACAGAAGTTAGAGACTGAGGTGCAGAAGGACTGTTGTAGAGATCAAAGGTTGGAGAATGGGGTGCAGTAGGATCATTGCAGAGAGCAGAGTTTGGAGACTTGGGTGCAGAAGGCCTGCTACAGAGAGCAGAGTATGGAGACTGGCATGCAGAAGGCCTGCTATAGAGAGTAGAGTTTCGAGACTGGCGTACATAAGGCCTGTTACAGAGAGGAGAGGTTTGAGACTGGGGTTCAGAAAAACTGTTAATGAGAGCAGAGTTTGGAGACTGGTTTGCTGAAAAAACTTACAGAGAGCAGATGTTGGAGACTGAGGTGCAGGTTCACTCTTACAGAGAGCAGTGGTTGGAGACTGGGGAACAGAAGAATCATGGAGAGCAGAGGTTTCAGACTGAGGTGTAGAAGGACTGTTACAGAGAGAAGAGTTTAGAGACTGATGTGCAGAAGGACTGTTACAGAAATCAGAGGTTGGAAATTGGGGTGCAGAAGGACCATTACAGAGAGCAGAGGTTGGAGACTGCGGTATAGAAGGATTGTTACAGAGAGCAGAGGTTGGATACTGGGGTGCAGAAGCACTGTTACAGAAAGCACAGGTTGAAGACTGAGGTGCAGAAGGATAGATACAAAGAGCAGAGGTTGGAGACTGGGGTTCAGAAGGACTTATTCAAAAAGCAGAGGTTGGAGACTGGGTTGCAGAAGGACCGTTACAGAGAGCAGAGGTTGGAAACTGCGGTACATAGGGTCTGTGACAGAGAGCAGATCTCGGAGACAGGGGAGCAGAAGGACTGTTGCAGAGGACAGAGGTTTGAGACTGGGGTGGAGAAGAAATTTTACAGAGAGCAGAGTTTTAAAACTGAAGTGCAGAAAGATCTTACAGAGAGCAGAGGTTGGAGACTGTATTGCAGAAGGACTGTCTCAGAGAGCAGATGTTAGAGACTGGGGTCTGGAAGGTTCATTGCAGAGAGCAGAGTTTGGAGACTGGAGTGCAGAAGGACTGTTGCAGAGAGCAGATGTTAGAGACTGGGGTGGAAAAGGACTGTTGCAGAGAGCAGATTTTAGAGACTGGGGTGCAGAAGGACTGTTACAGAGAGCAGAGGTTGGAGACTGTGGTTCAGATGGATGTTACAGAGAGTTTGCAGACTGGGGTGCAAAAAAACAGTTGCAGAGAGCAGATGTTCGAGAATTGGGTGGAGAAGAATTGTTTTAGAGAGAGATGACGTTGAAGATTGGGGTGCAGAAGGCCTATTACAGAGAGCAGAGGTTGAAGACTGAGGTGCAGAAGGACTGTTTCAGAGATGAGAGGTTGGAGACTGGGGTTTAGTAGGATCATTGCAGAGAGCAGAGTTTGGAGACTTTTGTGCAGAAGGCCTGTTACAGAAAGGAGAGGTTTGAGACTGGGGTGCAGAAGGACTGTTACAGAGAGAAGTGTTTGGAGACTGAGTTTCTGAAGGATCTTACAGAGAGCAGAGGTTAAAGACTGAGCTGCATGTGGACTGTTTCAGACAGCAGTGGTTGGAGACTGAGGTGCAGAAGAATCGTGGAGATCAGAGGTTTCAGACTGAGGTACAGGTGGACTTTTAAAGAGAGCAGTGATTTGAGACTGGGGTGTAGAAATACTGTTACAGAGAGCAGAATTTGGAGACTCAGGTGTAGAAAAAAGGTTACAGGAAGCAGAGTTTGGAAATTATGGTGCAGAAGGACCGTTACAGAGAGCAGAGTTTGGAGACTGCGGTATAGGACTGTTATCTAGAGCAGAGGTTGAAGACTATAATGCAGAAGGACTCTTACATAGAGAATAGGTTGGAGACTTAGGTGCAAAGGATAGATACAGAGAGCAGATTTTGAATACTGGGGTTCAGGCAGACTGATACAGAAAGCAGAGGTTGGAGAGTGGGGTGTAGAAGGACCTTTACAAATAGCAAAGGTTGGAGACTGCGAAACAGAGGGACTGTTAGAGAGAACAGATCTTGGAGACTGGGGAGCAGAAGGACTGTTGCAGAGAGCTGAGGTTGAAGACTGATGTGGAGAAGGAATGTTACAGACAGCAGAGTTTGGAAACTAGAGTGTAGAAGGATCTTATAGAGAGCAGATGTTGGAGACTTTGGTGCAGAAGGACTGTTACTGAGAGCAGAAAACTGGGGTCCAGAAGGATCGTTGCAGAGAGCAAAGTTTGGAGACTGGGGTGCAGAAGGAGTGTTGCAGAGATCAGATGTTGAAGCCTGGGGTGCAGAAGGAATGTTGCAGAGAGCAGATTTTAGAGACTGGGGTGCAGAAGGACTGTTACAGAGAGAATAGGTTGGAGACTGAGTTGCAGAAAGACTGTTACATAGAGCAGAGTTTGGAGATTTGGGTGTAGAAGGACTGTTAGAGAGAGCATAGGTTGGAGACTGGGGTTCAGACGGATCTTACAGAGATCAGAGTTTGGACACTGGGGTTCAAAACGACTGTTGCAGACAGCAGACGTTGGAGACTGGGGTGGAGGAGAATCGTTGCAGAGAGAAGAGTTTGGAGACTGGGGTGCAGAAAGCCTGTTACAAAGAGCAGAGTTTGGAGACTGGGTTGCAGAAGTCCTGTTACAGAGAGCAGAAGTAGAAGACTGTTGTGCAGAAGGACAGGTACACAGTGCAGAGTTTAAAGACTGGGTTGCAGAAGGATCTTATAGAGAGCAGAGTTGGGAGACTGAGGTGCAGAAGAACTGTTACAGAGAGCCGAGGTAGGAGACTGGGGTGCAGAAGGTTCGTTGCAGAGAGCAGAGTTTTAAGACTGAGGTGCAGAAGGACTGTTGCAGAGAGCAGATGTTTGTAACTAGTGTGCAGAAGGACTGTTGTAGAGAGCAGAGGTTTTAGACTAGGGTGAAAAAGTCCTGTTACAGAGAGCAGAGGTTGGAGACTGGAGTGCAGAAGGACCGTTACCGAGAGCAGAGGTTGGAGACAGCGGTAAATAAGGATTGTTACAGAGAGCAGAGGTTGGAGACTGGGGTGCAGAAGGACTGTTGCAGAGAGCAGAGGTTGGAGAGTGAAGTGCAGAAGGACTGTTAAAGAGAGTGGAGGTTGGAGACTGAGGTGCAGAAGGACAGTTGCAGAGGACAGTGTTTGGAGACTGGGGTGCAGAGGGATTGTTATAGAGAGCAGAGTTTGGAGACTGGGTGCAGAAGGATGGTTGCAGAGAGCAGAGGTTGGAGACTGGGGAGCTGAAGGACTGTTGCAGAGGACAGAGGTTGGAGACCTGGGTGTTGCAGGACATTTGCAGAAAGCAGAGGTTAAAGAATGGGGTTGAGAAGGAATGTTACAGAGAGCAGAGTTTGGATACTGGAGTGAAGAAGCATCTTACAGAGAGCAGAGGTTGGATACTTTGGTGCAGAAGGACTGTTAAAGAGAGCAGAGGTTGGAGACTATTGTGCAGAAGAACTCTTGCAGAGAGAAGACATTGGATACTGGGTTCCAGAAGAATCATTGAAGAGAGAAGAGTTTGGAGACTGGGTTAAAGAAGGACTGTTACAGAGAGAAGAATTTGGAGACTGTTGTGTGGCAGGACTGTTGCAGAGAGCAGATGATGGAGATTGGGGTGGAGAAGAATCGTTGCAGAAAGAAGAGGTTGGAGACTGTTGTGCAGAAGGACTGTTATAGAGTGCAGAGTTTAAATACTTGGTATCAAAAGGATCTTACAGAGAGCAGATTTGGCAGACTGAGGTGCAGAAGTACTGTTAGGGAGAGCAGAGGTAAGAGACTGACGTGCAGAAGGACTGTTACAGAGAGCAGAGTTTAGATACAGGGGTGCAGAAGCATCTTACAGAGCAGAATTTGGAGACCTAGGTGCAGAAGGACTGTTGCAGAGATCAGAAGTTGGAGAGTGGGGTGCAGTTGGATCTTTGCAGAGAGCATATTTTGGAGACTGGGGTGCAGAAGGCCTGCTACAGAGAGAAGAGTTTAGAGACTGGATGGAGAAGGCCTGTTACAGAGAGGAGATGTTGGAGACTGAGGTGCAGGTGGACTGTTACAGAGAGCAGTGTTTGGAGACTGGGGTGCAGAAGGATCGTGCAGAGAGCAGAAGTTGGAGACTGAGGTGCAGAAGGACTGTTACAAAAAGCAGAGGTTGGAAATTGGGGTGCAGAAGGACCTTTAAAGAGACCAGAGTTTTGTGTCTGCGGTATAGAAAAACTGTTACAGAGAGCAGAGTTTGGAGACTGGGGTGCAGAAGGAATGTTACAGAGAAAACAGGTTGGAGACTGAGGTGCAGAAGGATAGATACAGAGAGTAGAGTTATGAGACTGGGGTTAAGAAGGACTGTTACAGAGAGCTGATGTTGGAGATTGGGGAGCAGAAGGACTGTTGCAGAGAACAGAGTTTGGAGACTGGTGTGCCGCAGAACACTTGCAGAAAGCAGAGGTTAAATACTGTGGTGAAGAAGGAATGTTACAGAGAGAAGAATTTGGAAACTGGAGAACTGGCTGGAGACTGAGGTGCAGAAAGATCTTACAGAGAGCAGAGTTTGGAGACTGTGGTGCAGAAGGACTGTTGCAAAGAGCAGAGATTGGAGACTGAGGTGCAGAAGTCCTGTTACATTGAGCAGAGCTAGAAGAAAGGGGTGCAGAAAAATCTTACAGAGAGCAGAATGTGGAGACTGAGGTGAAGAAGGACTATTGTAGACATCAGATTTTGGAGACTGGGGTGCAGTAGGATCATTGCAGAAAGCAGAGTTTGGAGACTGTGGTTCAGAAGTATCGTTGCAAAGAGCAGAGTTTTGAGACTGGTGTGCAGAAGGCCAGTTACAGAGAGGAGAGGTTGAAGACTGGGGTGCAGAAAGACTGTTATACAGAGCAGTGTTTGGAGACTGTGTTGCTGAAGGATCTTACAGAGAGCAGAGGTTGGAGACTGAGGTGCAGGTAGACGGTTACAGAGAGCAAAGGTTGGGGATTGAGGTGTAGAAGGACTGTTACAGAGAGGAGAGTTTGGAGACTCAGGTGCAGAAGGACTGTTACAGAAAGTTTCAAAATTGGGCTGCAGAAAGAACATTACAGAGACAGAGGTTGGAGACTGCGGTATAGGTCTGTTACCGAGAGCAGAGGTTGGAGACTGGGGTGCAGAAGGACTCTTACATAGAGCACAGGTTAGAGACTAAGGTACAGAAAGATAGATACAAAGAACACAGGTTGGAGACAGACTGATACAGAAAGCAGAGATAGAGACTGGGTTGTAGAAGGATCGTTACAAAGAGCAGAGGTTAAAGACTGCAGTAAAGAAGGACTGTTACAGAGAGCAGATCTCAATTCAGGGGAGCAGAAAAAACTGTTGCAGAGGACAGAGTTTGGAAACTGGGGTGGAGAAGGAATGTTACAGAGAGCAGAGTTTGGAAACTGGAGTGCAGAAAGATCTTACAAAGGGCAGAGGTTGGAGACTGTGGTGCAGAAGGACTGTTGCAAAGAGCAGACTTTAGAGACTGGGTTCCAGAAGGATCGTTCAAGAGAGCAGATTTTAGAACCTGGGGTGTAGAAAGACTGTTATACAGAGCAGAGGTTGGAGACTGAGGTGCAGAAGGACTTTTAGAGAGAGCAGAGTTTGGAGACTGTGGTGCAGAAGGACTGTTACAGAGAGTAGAGTTTGGAGACTGGCGTTCAGATGCATCTTACAGAGAGCAGAGTTTGGAGACTGGGGTTCAAAAGGAATGTTTCAGAGATCAGATGTTGGAGAGGGGGGTGGAGAAGAATTGTTGCTGAGAGAAGAGGTTAAAGACTCGGGTGCAGAATGTCTGTTACAGAGAGCAGAGGTTAGAGACTGTTGTGCAGAAGGACTGTTACAAAGAGCACAGGTTGGAGACTGGGGTGCAGAAGGGTCGTTGCAGAGAGCAGGGTTTTGAGACTGAGGTGCAGAAGAACTGTTTTAGAAAGCAGATGTTGGAGACTGGGGCACAGAAGGACTGTTGCAGAGAGAAGATTTTGGTAACACAGGTGCAGAAGGACCGTTGTAGAGAGCAGAGGTGGAGACTGGGGTGCAGAAAGACTTTTACAGAGAGCAGAAGTTGGAGACTTGAATTTAGAAGTTCTGTTACAGAGAGCAGAGGTTGCATACAGGGGTGCAGAAGGATCATACAGAGAGCAGAATTTGGAGACTCAGGTGCAGTAGGACAGTTGCAGAGTTTAGAGGTTTGAGACTGAGGTGCAAGAGGATCATTGAAGAGAGCAGATGTTGGAGACTGTGGTGCAGAAGGATCGTTGCAGAGAGCAGATATTTGAGACCGGGATGCATAAGGCCTGCTACAGTTTGGAGATAATAGTTTGGAGACTGGCGTGCAGAAGGCCTGTTACAGAGAGGAAAGGTTGAAAACTAGGGTGCAGAAGGACAGTTATAGAGAGCAGAGTTTGGAGACTGGGTTGCTGAAAGATCTTACAGCAAGCAGAGGTTGGAGACTGAGGTGCAGGTGGACTGTTACAGAGAGCAGTGTTTGGACACTGGGGTGCAGAAGAATAGTGAAGAGAGCACAGGTGTCAGACTGAGGTTCAGTAGGACTGTTACAGAGAGCAGAGTTTGGAGACTGAGGTGTAGAAGCACTGTTACAGAGAGCAGAATTTGGAGACTGAGGTGCAGAAGGACTGTTACAGAAAGCAGAGGTTGTAAATTGGGGTGCAGAAGGACCGTTACAGAGACCAGACTTTGGAATAAAAACTGTTACAGAGAGCAGAGTTTGGAGACTGGGATGCAGAAAGAATATTACAGAGAGCACAGGTTGGAGAGTGAAGTGTAGAAGGATAGATACAGAGAGCAGAGGTTTGAGACTGAGGTTCAAAAGGACTGATACAGAAAGAAGAGTTTGGAGACTGGGGTGCTGAAAGACCCTTATGGAGAGCAGAGTTTGGAGACTGGGGACCACAAGGACTGTTGTAGAGGACAGAGGTTAGAGACTAGGGTGCCGCAGGACACTTGCAGAAGGCAGAGGTTAAAGACTTGAGTGGAGAAGGGATGTTACAGTGAGCAGAGTTTGGAAACTGTAGTGCAGAAGTATCTTACAGAGAGCTAAATTTGGAGACTGTGGTGCAGATGGAGTGATACAGTAAGCAGAGTTTGGAGACTTGGGTGCAGATGGACTGTTGCTGAGAGCAGAGTTTGTAGACTAAGGTGAAGAAGCACTATTACAGAGAACAGAGGTCGGAGAATGGGGTGCAAAAGGCCTGTTACAGAGAGCAGAGGTTGGAGACTGAGGTTCAGAAGGATTGTTACAGAGAGCAGAGTTTTGAGACTGGGGTGCAGAAGGATCCTTGCAGAGAACAAAGTTTTCAGACTGAGGTACAGAAGGACTGTTGCAGAGAGCAGAGTTTGGAGACTGAGGTGCAGAAGGAGTGTTACAGAGAGCAGAGACTGGAAACTTGGGTGCAAAAGAACTGTTACATAGAGCAGATTTTTGAGAGTGCACTACAGGAGGACTGTTACAGAGAGCAGAGGTTGGAGACTAGGGTGGAGAAGGACTGGTGAAGAGAGCAGAGGAAGGACACTGGCGTGCAGAAAGATCTTTGTGAAAATCAGAGTATTGAGACTGGTGTTCAGAAGGACTGTTACAGAGAACAGAGTTTTGAGAAAGGGTTCAGAAGGATTGTTACAGAGGACAGAGTTTGGATACTGGGTTGCAAAAGAATCTTACAAAGAGCAAATGTTGGAGACTGAGGTGCAGAATGACTGTTACAGAGAGTAGAGGTTAGAGACTGAGGTGCAGAAGGACTGTTGCAGAGAGCAGATGTTAGAGACTGGAATGCAGAAGGACTGTTGCAGAGAGCAGATGTTGGATACTGAGGTGCAGAAGGATTGTTACAGAGAGCAGAGGTTGAATACTGGGGTTCAGAAGGACCATTGCAGAGATCAGAGCTTGGGAACTGAGGTGAAGAAGGATCGTTGCAGAGAGCAGAATTTTCAGACTGAGGTGCAGAAGGACTGTTGCAGAGAGCAGATGTTGGAGACTGGAGTGCAGAAGGTTCGTTGCAGAGAGCAGAGGTTGGAGACTAAGGTGCAGAAGGACTGTTGTAGATAGCAGAGGTTTGAGACTGGGGTGTAGAACAAATGTTGCAGGGACCAGAATTTGAGACAGCGGTGCTTAAGGACTGTTGCAGAGAGCAGAGGTTAAAGACTGAGATGCAGAAGGACTTTTACAGAGACTAGAGGTTGGAGACTGAGGTACAGAATGATTGTTACAGAGAGCAGAGGTTCGAGACTGGGGTGCAGAAGGACTTTTGCAGATAGCAGAGTTTTGAGAGTGGGGTGTAGAAGGACTTTTGCAGGCAGCAGAGGTTGGAATCTGGGGTGCAGAAGGACTGCTGCAGAGAGCAGAGGTTGGAGACTGGAGTGCAGAAGGACCGTTACAGAGAGCAGAGTTTTGAGACTGTGGTACAGAAGGACTGTTACATAGAGCAGAGTTTGGATACTGGGGTGTAGAAGGACTGATGCAGAGAAAAGAGTTTGGAGACTGGGTTCCAGACGGACCTTTTCAGAGATCAGAGGTTGGAGACTCGGGTGCAGTAGAATTGTTACAGGAAGCAGAGGTAGGATACTGGTTTGCAAAAGAACTGATACAGAAAGCATAGGTTGGAGAATGGGGTTCAGAAGCCCTGTTACAGAGAGCAGCTGTTGGAGACTGAGGTGCTGAAGGCTCATTACAGAGAGCAGAGGTTGGAGACTGAGGTGCAGTAGAACTGTTACAGAGAGGAGCGGTTGGAGACTGGGGTGCAGAAGAATTCTTACAGAGAGCGGAGGATGGAGACTGTGGTGCAGAAGAAGTGTTACAGAGAGCTGAGGATGGAGACTGGGGTGCAGAAGAAGCGTTACAGAGAGCAGAGTTTGTAGATTGGTGACCAGAAGAACTGTTACAGAGAGCAGATGTTGGAGAATGGGGTGAAGAAGGTCTGTTTCAGAGAGCAGAGTTTGGAGACTGAGGTGCAGTAAGATCGTTACAGAGAGCAGAGATTGAAGACTGGAGTGCAGAAAGCCTGTTACAGAGAACAGAGTTTGGAGACTGAGGTGAAGAAGAATTTTTACAGAGAGCAGAGTTTGGACACTGATGTGCACAAGGACTGTTACAGAGATCAGAGCTTGGAGACTGGGGTGCAGAAAAACTTTTGCAGAGAGCAGAGGTTGGAGACTTAGATGCATAAGGATCACTACAGTGAGCAGAGGTTAGAGACTGGGGTGCAGCAGGACAGTTGCAGAGAGCACTGGTTGGAGACTGGGGTGCAGAAAAAATGTTGCAGAGAGCAGAGGTTTGAGACTGGGGTGAAGAAGGACTGTAGCGGAGAGCAGAGGTTTGAGACTGGGGTGCAGTAGGATCGTTGCAGAGAGCAGAGTTTGGAGACTGGGATGTAGAAGGAATTTTGCAGAGAGAAGAGCTTGGAGAATGGGGTGCAGAAAAACTGTTGCAGAGAGCAGAGGTTGAAGACTAAGGTGCAGAAAGACTTTTACGGAAAGCAGATGTAGGAGACTGGGGTGCAGAATAACTGAAAGTAGATTTTGGAGTCTCGGGTGCAGGAGGACTGTTACAGAGAGCAGAGGTTGGAGACTGGGGTGTAGAAGGCCTGTTACAGAGAGCAGAGGTTGGAGCCTGAGGTGCAGAAGGATTGGTACAGAGAGGAGAGGTTGGCGACTGAGGTGCAGAAGTACTGTTACAGAGAGCAGAGGTTGGGAAATGGGGTGCAGAATTATCGTTGCAGAGAGCAGATGTTGGAACCTGAGATGCAGAAGGATCATTGCAGAGATTAGAGTTTGGGGACTGAGGTGCAGAAGGATCTTTACCGAGAGCAGAGGTTGGAGACTGGGGTCAGGAACAATGTTACAGAAAGCACAGTTCGTAGACTGGGGAGCAGAAGACATTTTGCAGAGAGCAGAGGTTAGAACTGGCGTGCAGAAGGACTATTGCAGAGAACAAATTTGGAGATGGAGGTGAAAGAGAACTGATACTGACAGCAGAGGTTTGAGACTGAGGTCCAGAAAGATTGTAACAGACATCAGAGTGTGGAGACTGGGGAGCAGAATGAGTGTTACAGAGAGCAGAATTTTGAGATTGGGGTGAAAAAGAAATGTTACCGAGAGCGGAGGTTGGAGACTGGGGTGCAGAAGGACTGTTGCAGAGATCAGAGTTTGGAGAATGATGTGCAGAAAGACTGTTACAGAGAGCAGAGTTTGAAAACTGGGGTGCAGAAGGACCATTGCACAGAGCAGAGCTTGGAGCTTGGGGAGAAGAAGGATCATTGCAGAGAGCAGATGTTTCAGACTGCGGTGCATAAGGACTATTAAAGAGAGTAGAGGTTGGAGACTGAGGTGCAGAAAGATCATTTCTGAGTGCAGAGGTTTGAGACTGGTGTGCAGAAGGACTGTTACAGATTGCAGAACTTGGAGACTGAGGTGAAGAAGGACTTTTAAAAAGAGGAGAAGTTGGAGACTGGGGTGCAAAAGGATTCTTACAGCGAGCAGAGGATAGAGACTGGGGTGCCGAAGGATCGTTGAAGAGAGCAGAGGTTGGAAAATGAGGTGCAGAAGGATCTTATAGAGAGCAGAGTTTTGAGACTGATGTGCGGAAGGACTGTTGCAGAGAGCAGAGGTTGGAGACTGAGGTGCAGAATGATCGTTTCAGAGTAGAGGTTTTAGACTGGGGTGAAGAAGGCGTGTTACAGAGAGCAGAGTTTGGAGACTGGGGTGCTGAAGGCCTGTTACAGACAGCAGAGGTTGGAGACTGGGGTGCAGAAGGACTGTTACAGATATCACAGTTTGTATACTGTTGTGCAGAAGGATACTATAGAGCAGAGTTTGGAGACTGAGGTGCAGAACGACTGTTACAGAGAGCAGAGTTTGGAGACTTGGTTGCAGAATGACTGTTGCAGAGAGCAGAGTTTTCAGACTTAGGTGAAGAAGGACTGTTGCAGAGAGTAGATGTTCGAGAGTGTGTTGCAGAAGGACTCTTTCAGAGAGCGGAACTTGGAGACTGGGGTGCAGAAGGATTCTTGCAGGGAGCAGAGGTTGGACACTGGGGTGCAGAAGGCCTGTTACAGATATCACAGTTTGGAGACGGGTGTGCAGAACGATATTATAGAGAGCAGAGTTTGGAGACTGAGGTGCAGAAGGACCGTTACAGAGAGCAGAGTTTGGACACTGGGTTGCAGAATGATTGTTGTAAGGAGCAGAGTTTTCAGACTTAGGTGCAGAAGGACTGTTGCAGAGAGCAGATGTTCTAGAGTTTGTTACACAAGGACTCTTTCAGAGAGCAGAACTTGGAGACAGGGGTGCAGAAAGATTCTTGCAGGGAGCAGAGGTTGGACACTGGGGTGCAGAAGGCCTGTTACAGATATCACAGTTTGGAGACTGGTGTGCAGAACGATATTACAGAGAGCAGAGTTTGGAGACTGAGGTGCAGAAGGACTGTTACAGCGAGCAGAGTTTGGAGACTGGGTTGCAGAATGATTGTTGTAGACAGCAGAGTTTTAAGATTTAGGTGCAGAAGGACTGTTGCGGAGAGGAGATGTTCGAGAGTGGGGTGCAGAAGGACTCTTTCAGAGAGTAGAACTTGGAGACTGGGGTGCAGAAGTTTTCTTGCAGGGAGCAGAGGTTGGAGACTGGGGTGCAGAAGGTTTGTTACAGATATCTCAGTTTGGAGACTGGTGTGCAGAAGGATATTATAGAGAGCAGAGTTTGGAGACTGAGGTGTAGAAGGACTATTACAGAGAGCAGAGGTTGGAGACTGGGGTGCAGAATGATTGTTTCAGAGAGCAGAGTTTTCAGACTGAGGTGCAAAATGACTGTTGCAGAGAGCAGATGTTCGAGACTGGGGTGCAGAAAGAGTGTTTCAGAGAGCAGAACTTGGAGACTGGGGTGGAGAAGGATTTTTGCAGCGAGCAGTGGTTGTAGACTGGGGTGCAGAAGGACTGTTATAGAGAGCAGAGGTTTTAGACTGGGGTGCAGAAGGCCTGGTACAGAGAGCAGAGCTTTTACACTGTGGTGCAGAATGATTGCTGATAGCTGGTGAGCCTCCTTCTGGACACCTTCTCTTCTGCACCGTCCATCAGGCCCTCTCTTCTCACCCTTCTCTCTTTTGGCCTGTGAGCAACTGTGACTTCCACAGTCACTCTAAGCAATGACTCCCAGGCCTATCTCCTGGGAACCTGTCCCGCTGCCTCCTGGAATCTCCTTGGGGAGATTCTGCAGGTACCCAGACTCCAGGCCCAACCTCTTTTCCTCCTTTCCTCTCCCAAGACATGCTCCTTCTCATTTTTTTTATGTTTTAATGAGTTGTCCCACTGCCACTCAGCTACCCCACATACCAGGTGCCCTCTTGTGTCCTCGTCACCAGGACTTTAAAGTGCTCCACCCAGGGCTCCTCTTCAGAGCTTTTCCCCAAGCTCCAAATGTCACATCTTCAGTTACCAGATATTTCTTTTTAGTCTTGTTTTGGCACCTGATTACTCTCCCTGACTACATGAAGGTATTCTAACCAAAGCACATGGACTGTAGAGACTATTATGGCTTAGAAATAAGGTATCCCCCCACCAAAAGCTCAGGGTCAGCCACAGTAGCAGTGTTCAGAGGTGAAATGATTAGACTGTGAGACTTGTGACCTAATCTGTGGATCCATCCATTTTGTGGGTTAATTATCTGAAAGGCCCACTGTACTGAGAGGAATGTGGGCAGGTGGAGTGTTCCTGGGGACATGCCCTAGGGAATCACATCTTGTCCCCTGCGAACTGTCTCCTTCTGTCCCCTCCTCTGCCCCAAATTTCTTGCTGCCATGAGCTAGGGACGCTTCCCCCCTTCCACCTTGGCGTCCCACCTCATCTCAGGCCAGAAGCAATGGGTCAGCTGGCCTCAGACCAAACCACCAAGCCAGGGGGCCAGAGTGCATCTCCACCTCTGGGTTGTTCTGGTCAGGCCTGTGGTAACTGTGGCAACCTTGGACTGACCCAGTTAGTAGGTGTTATGAGTGGATTGAACCCACAACCGTTTCCTAAAACCACAGATTCTGTCATTTTCAGAGCTCACGCCCTTTCCTTCTGGATGGCCTGTTTACAGCCTGCCCTCACCTAGAATGTGGTCTACTAGTGATTATTGAGATTTTTAAGCTGTTCTGGTCCTGCCCATTTGCACACCACAGCTAGCTCCTAGGCAGCCAGACTCATGGACCTCCTTCTGCCCACTGAGGAGAGAAGAGAGATTTTCTGAGGACCCTGTTAGAAGTCCACTCTTATATTTTTTTAAAGACCACACTCAGAGGGCATGTTTAAGCCAGTCCTTCACATGCGTCTTTGAGAAATCAGACTCACAATGATTTTTGTGATTATCTCCCAGGATCCAATAACCACCACTCTACTCCCTACTTCTCTGAGATCAACTTTTTAGCTTCCACAAAGAAGTGAAAAACTGCTATTTCTCTTTATGTGTCTGGCTTATTTCACTTAATATAATTTCTCCCATGAGGTAGTTTTAAATAGAAACTGCAGAACAATTTCTTTTATGTCAGATTTAAATTTTATTCTGAAGAGATAATTCGAAATGGTCACATATGTTTATGTAGGAAAATGTTAATCAAAATATTTATAGGACTGGAGATGACCTGAATGTTTAGCCAAAGGGAAGAGATTAAGTTTATTTAAGAGAGATGTAAGTTTATTGATCATCTCAATAGATGCAGAAAAAGCATTTAACAAAATATAGCACCCCTACCTGTCAAAACAGTAGAAACACTAGGGACAGAAGGAACTTTGTAAAAGCATTGTAAAAGCTATCTATGCTAAACCCAAGGCAGCATTATTCTAAGTGTAGAAAGGTTGAAAGCATTTACTCTAAAAACTGGAAGCAGACAGGGTGCCCCCTCTTTCACCACTTCTATTCCACTTTATACTTGAAATTGCCAGAGCCATTGGAAAAAAGAAAGAAATTAAAGGTATACAAATAGGTCAAGAAGAATTCAAATCTCACTCTTTGCTGATAGGATCATGTCATCTTTTAAAATTTTTTTATTAGAGCATAATAGTTATACATAGAAGTTGGGTTGATTTGGAAAAGATCCTACGTGCATGGAATCTTATTTACTCCATTCAGTCCCCACCCCCCATCTCCCTCCCCTTCCCGACCCCATTCTTTTTTCTCTACTGATCTTTCTTTGGGTCATTTATCTGTTAATTTCTGACTGGTGCTTTCTACATATACATACACGTGCAGTCCCCTGTGGTAGACTTCCATGTGCACATAACATGATCTGCGTAAAGTCTTTTCACATTTCCTCCCTTCCTAAACCTCTCCCCCCTCTCATTCTCCTTCTACTCCACTGATCTTCTCTGTATACTTAAGATAGCAAGTCCAACCCTATTTCATCAACTTCTTTCCTCTATTTTGCTCTGCCCTGATAATTTCAGCATTGTACAGGAATAGTTAACTTCTGCCTTCCTGAACACAGAGATCAAGATTGATGTAAAACGAGAAAACTCTACATTGGAAAACACTGAAGGCAACACCGACTGCTTCTGCAGATAATGACTCTGCTTTGTAAATGTTTTTCTTAACATTTGCAATGAAAATGAACTTCTCAAAAAATCCTATGTCTACATAAAAGGACAACAGGAGACAGAGATTACTGAGACACTGAGAAATGACTTCACACCATGATGAGGTTGAATGGCGTTCTGTTTGCTTCCAGCAATTCTCTGGTTACTCCCACCCACCATCACCCTTGAAAAATGTGTGCGGCTCCATGGGTCTGATTTCCTGAGACCAGTCGCACAGGTTATCAGTCTCCAGGCTGCTTTTCATTCGATATTATTGGCCATGTTGCTGCAGATTAACAAGCCTGTTTGGGGTGCTCTCAGTCCATTTTCATCATGGTCTCTTTTTCTCTGTTTTTTAGCTATGACGTCATTGGAAATGAGCAATCAATCATTTGTTACTGAATTAATCTTCTTGAGATTTTCCAGCCACTCCAACCTACAGGGCTGGTTCTTCCTGCTCTTTCTGGTCATTTATCTGACCACTCTACTGGGGAACATGCTCATAATAGTGGCCCCCAGGGTCAGTCCTGCTCTCCACACTCGAATGTACTTTTTCCACATCAATTTGAGCTTCTTGAACGTCTGCTACACATCTACCACCCTCCCAGTACTGCTGGTGAACTTCTTCTGGGAAAAGAAGGCCATTTCTTATGAGGGCTGCCTTTCCCAGATCTTCTTCTTGGTGACAAGTGCTGGCACAGAAGGCGTCTTACTGGCTGTGTGGCCAGTATGACTGCTGTGTGGCCACCTGCCGTCCTCCTCAGTACCCAGTCATCATGAGAGTGAAAGTCTGTGTCAGTCTGGTGACTGGGTCCTGGCTGTGTGGGCTGGTGAATTTGGTCACACACACGGTGCTGGCAATCACACTCACTCTGTGTGGGCCCCACCAGATCAGTCACTTTCTCTGTTACACCCCATTGCTCCTGAAGCTCTCCTGCTCAGACACCTCTGTCAATAAGTCTGCGCTCCACGTTGTCAGTGCCACCATGGGCCTGAGCCCCTGCCTCTTCACTGCAGGCTCCTACGCACTCATTATGGCGGCCATCCTGGGGATTCCCTCTTCCCAGGGCAGAAGAAAGGCCTTCTCCACCTGTGCGACCCCCTCACTGTCGTGGTGGTCTTCTATGGAACAGCCAACTTCCACTATGACAGGCCCAGAGAAGGCTGGACATGGACACCCTGGTCTCTGTGCTCTTCTGTGTGGTGACCCCCATGTTGAAGCCCATCATTCACAGCCTGAGAAGCAATGAGGTCCACAGTGCCCTGAGGAAGCTTGCTGGGAGACAGACTGTATAGTGAAATTAGAACTAGATGATGGTTTCATTCTAGGAAATGTCTTAGTTGTAGAAATATGTGAACTCTTCAGCAGCAATTACAAGAGCGCTCTCTCTATACACAGTGTCTCATGACCACTGTGGTGCCCCTCCAACCAGGGGAAGCACACTGTGCTAAGTATGTGACACATTGTGATCTAACCTGGGTTCTCTAATCCACAAATATTTCAGAATATTTTTATTACTTTTCTCTCCAAAAAAAGCCTATACCCAAAGCAATCAATCTCCATTCCTCCAATATTGCAGCTCTAGCCAACACTAGTAAATGTGAAGTGCTATGTGCAATGTGACTTTGACTAGCATTTTCCTAATGGATCTTGATTCTAAGTTTTAAATAAACACCATTTCTGTGTTTCTCCTTCACATGTGGGAAGACCCATGTATACACTCGAGTTTCTGTGGATATTTATAATGAAGTAATACCATATACGCCTTTTGGATCTGACTTCTTTCACTTAGGATGTTTGCAATTTTCAGTTATATTGTAGCTTGTATAAGTATTTTAGTTTATTCCTCCTTATTGTGACTGATTTCCACCTTATGAAAATTCCACATTTCTTTGTTCATTTCCCAATGGATAGTAATTTTTACTTTGTGTCTGTGTGGGTGTCGTACTGAAGATTGAACCCGGAGCCTCCTGCACACAAAACAATGTTCTACCACTAAGCCAAAGCCCAACCCTTTTAAAAATTTTGTTTTGAGACAGCGTCTTGCAAATTTGCCCAGGTTGTCCCTGAATTTGTGATTCTCCTGCCTCAGGTTCTTGAGTAGCTAGATTACAGACCTGCCTGGTCATTTTCACTTTTTGACTAATATGAATAAGATTTGTATGTATAATATGAACATTATATATAATATGAACATTATATGAACATTCATGTAAAAATCATTGGTGGACAACTTTTTTATTTATCTTGAGTTTGTAAGTAAGAGTGGAAGAGGTGAATCATTAACTCCATATTTAACTTTCTGAAGAAGTTCCAGATCATTTTCAGACCAGTGGAACCAGCTTACTTTATTATTATGAGTGGTGAATAAAGCTTCTGATTTTCTCATTTTCTTAACAACACATCATTATCATTCCTTTTATTTTGCAGATCCCTGGAATGTGTGAAGTGCTTCATCAAATGTGCTTTAGCTTTGCCTTTCCTTGATGGCTAATCATTCTGAGATCTAATAGGAGTACTGTTAATGTGTCTCTCCTAAGCATGAGGAAAATCCCATTGTATTATGGGAAATTTTAAGTTTTAGAGACTTACCTCTTTATCTAATATTTTTATTTTTATTTTTGTGCAGTAAAATACTACAAGACTTTCAAGCTTGTTGTCTTTTTTCCATCTGTGCCCGAAAGAGCTGCTTGATGACTCTTTTTTTTCCCCCCTACTTTTAAACTCCATAGCAAACAATTTATTCACCAGGTCATGAGCATCAGCAGGATCATAAAATTAAGGGGCACAAAGTCATACAGAGTTTGGTAAGGGATAAGCCCTTAGCAGCAGTGGATCAGCTGAAGATAGTGGAGATGCTTTTAATATTGTGGCTTCTGAAATCTGTCCATCTGGCAAAGTATGTAACATGAAGAAAAAACTTTATATGCCTTGGGAAATCCATCGCAATTAGTGTACACCCACCCTGACCCCTTCTTTCCCTAGTGGGAAGGAAAGGCAGTCTTGAGGTTTCAGCCACCCACAACTTCTTAGCAGAAATCTCACTCTGAACTTAGCTCACCCACATCCCAGAAGAGAGAGGACGCTGATCTTCTCACTGCATGCAGGGAACAGGTGATTGCCAAGACATTAATGAATCCAACAGCGAATTAACTGCTCGCCATTGTTGCAGTTGAACTCAAGCCGTTGCCCTTGAGTTGTGTTTGCACACTGAGGAGTCCCAGAGCAGCTGCAGAGGAGAGGCTCGATGCATATTCCCAACAGGTCGGTCCCAGACCTCTATAAATGTCCATCACAAGAAAATGAATTGTGAGAGATCAGAGGATTTTGACTCCTTCATGAGGCCACAGATATGCGACAGGCAACTTTCAGAATAACAGGTCCGTTTTGTGGTGAATGGAGACCAACAGCCAGTTTTAGCAAGAGCTTTCTTTGCAGCCCAGGTCCTAGTATGGAGAGCAGCAAGGGCCACACAAAAACCAAAAATCTACGCCTCTCTGTGAGAGTTGCTGGTATATAGTTTATGTACCATCACAATTTTCAAAAACACTATCCCAGAATCAGGATATACCTACACCTTAAAAACATATTACAGAATATTGTACATATTTTCATTACCATTTTGATGGCATTTATGTAATGACCTATTGTAGCACCTTTTCTATGTGTGTCTAAGTTTCTACAATACTACTTGTATTGCCAGAGTAGAAATAACTTCAGAGGTTATCACAAAACCTGAGGGATTTAGCATGATGCCTCCAGTACTTGAAGAAAACCCAAAACATGACCAGCAACCCTGGGATTCCTAAATTCCTTAAGTGAGATGATGTGTGTGGAAAATTACTTATGGTAAACAATAGATAATGCTAAGTGTTAATCCTCTGCTTTTGATGAGCAGGACAGAAAGGAATAATTTTTAGGGAGAAAGTATAGGAACACATTCCCATTATGATACAATATAGCATAACAATAGACCTACCAAAATATCTGTTTAAATAAAAATCATTATTTTAAAAGAAGTTATGTTTAGAAACGTATTCATTCACTAACTAGGGGTTTTCATCTTTATCTTACAACACATGGATGCTTAGGGAGGGGAGTTGCAAGCAATTTATTAACTGTAATAAATCCCTGAAGCTTGTGAGTAATCTACTTCATACACAACCCCCCTCCTTTAGAAATGTTATATTTTGGGGTCACTCATAAGTGACTTCATTCTCGGTCACCTGACTTTGAGATGACTGATTGGAAAAGAAAGATGCAGAGCTGCTTGTTCTGTGGGAACTGAGCCGATGGTCTCCATAAAGGATATGTTTAGGAGACAGGAGACACTGAGTTCCTCAGAAGCCGCTGGGCTATGCTGCCTCACTTATGCTCAGATATCTTGCTGAGAAAAATAAAAGGCTTTATTTTATTCATACAAAACAAAATATTACGTAGCTACAATTAGAATAGAAGAATGTATCTTGGCTTATGCATAAGCAAGCATTTGTACTTTCAGTTCGAGTTTTGCTTTGAGCTGTTTCTGCTTAGATAACTTTTAATAATAGTTACAAATGTCCCAAACTATTGGCCTATACCTTGAATATTTTTTCTTGACTTACTGACTGGAACCGGTGCCATGGTTACGGCAAGTAGTTTATTTGTTATTACTTGTAATCACACAAAAGTAGAGCACAAACCATTGTGCACAGAAACAAGAACAAGTTGCCCAGTAATAAGCAGTTATCTATCTTCTTAACATTAATTTTCCTTCTCTAGATTTTAATTTAATTTCTCAAAAACTTCCTTGACAGGAATACAGGGAGTTTTTCTTTAGACATTAACAATTTACACTCCACAGCTGAATCATTGTTTTAAAGCAAACAGATCTATGCTTTAGAAGTAGTTGCATTAATTGGGAAAGTCATGATTTTTCCTTTATACTTAATGGTCATATGGGAAATCAAAACAATACTTATTAAAGGAATACAAAAACAAATTAGCCTATTCCCACAAACATACTGCGCTCCTCCAGAGGATGGACACCTTGCGCCATCCACCTCAGTAGGGCCTTGCCATTGCCTGAGTCAGGGGAGGGGCGCAGCAGGACAGGGATCAGATCTTATAATCTTTGGGTTTCTTAGTAGATCTGGCTTAGGACTAAATTAGACCCTGTATAGGAACAAAATTGGTTTGAATTGAAACTAACCACTACCAAGAAAAGAAATTTTAAAATCCTAAATGGAAAAGAGAATTTTTTATTTTGAAGAATTTTATAACTAGAAGGCTCTGACATATCGTAAGAGGTAATAATTTGTCTTCCCTTTCCCCTTTATGCTAGAAGAAGCACAGGTGAAATAAAAAGAACTGAAAAAGCTGGCACAGTGGTGCACGCCTGTAACCAAGCAGCTCAGGAGGCTGAGGCAGGAGGATAGTGAGTTCAAAGACAGCCTCAGCAAAAACAAGGCTCCAAGAAACTCAGTGAGACCCTGTCTCTAAATAAAATATAAAATAGGGCTGGGGATGTGGCTCAGTGGTCAAGCCCCTGAGTTCAATCTCTGGTAACTGCCCCTCTACACCCCGGCCCCAAAAAAACAGAACTGAAAGAGATGTTAAATGCTGAATTGAGTGCTGAATCTCCAAGACAGGAGGGAGGCTCTTTCCTGGTGAGTTTGTTAAGATTTTAAACCTACCACTTAGGGGTAAGGGCATCACTGCATGTTTGGTGAAAGAACCCAGCCTCCCCCATTATGTGTCTTTGGACCAGCATCACTGGGAACACTTGGAACTCACTGACTGAGGCCAACTGTTCTGCACAATGACCTCTGATCTTTCCCTCGGCTCCAAGCACCCACACCACATGGAAAGATATTAGGACAACTCTGGGCCAGGCCAGATAGCTCATAGATTTCACAGTAATAAATTCACATTGCCACAAGCACCTGAAATCATTCAGATATTTTTCTGAATAAATTGAACTTGTACTGTGTGTGTGTGTGTGTGTGTGTGTGTGTGTGTGTGTGTGTGTGTGTGTGTGTTTTAAGCAATTTACTGGGCAACATGAAAATTGGATTTAAAAATTTCAATCATTGCTTGTGCTATTGAGATCAAATAGGAATCATTGTTTCCCTGATGTGCATAAGGGTTTTCATGATCACACCATTCTTCCTCGTTTTGGTCATGCCCATTTTTTTTTTTGTTTGTTTGAGGAAATGAATCCCTAAGGTTTGTCAGGAAAACATTTCATTTATTGCCAAAGCAAAAAAAAAGTTTTTCTTTTAAGACTCTAGACTTATTTGTTTTATTTTGTTTATATTTAGATTTTAAAATTAGTTTTGCTTAACTGAAGCACCCACTTTCTATTGAAATTTAAATACTTTAAGCTTAGTAAGGCCCTGAGATTTGGAATTTTAATGAAATCTGTGTTGGCCTATTAATCATGTGCAATGAATTATTAGAACCAAAGACAAGAAAGTCTGGGCATTGAAGATAATAAGACAGTTTACTAATGTATGGTATTTTCATCAGGTAACAAAGTATCACTACAAATAATAGTTATTACATGATAAATTTTCTGAGTCAATTTCTTTTTTGTTTCTTAAATCATAATTGTTAATACATATTAAATGTACAAATTAATGTACATTTTGCAAATTAAAGGGATTCATTGATGTTTCCCTACTTGCATTAATATATTGTGCATTAATTTCAATTCTTTTTTCTGTAAAATGGGGATAATAGGTTATCTTATAGGTTGTTGTGTAAACCAAATAAGTTAATGCATGTAAAAGTCTTATAGGCATTTAATAAGTGTTAGGTATTTTTATCTAATGTGTGTCTCTATTCGTTACTCAATTTGAAAAATCCTGATTGGATTCGGGTATGTAAAAATTCATCTTTTCAAAGAAATTCACTGTTTTGATAGAATGGATTGTCCGAAATTCAATCTAATTTTTACAGAAACCATGCCACTATTAAACTACATTAAACAAGGTTTATAAAGTCAGGCATTTGTGTGTATTGAAGCAATCTAAGAAGACTCACATTCAAATTATTTTTCTATGAAATATGCCCTAGATGATTATGATGATTATGGTTATTATTATTGCAGAGCAGAGGGTTTACTATTAAGTATTAAGTAGATCTAATTCCTATGCTGCATTATATAAATTCTAAGGAGCAAGTACATATTGTGTCACAAAGTGTCATTCATGAGTTATGATTGTTAATAATGGATTCTAATGGTGACCATGATGATGATTCAATCTAATGCCCTACATAAATAAAGAGCATAGAGGATAAAGAAAATTGTTTGGGTATCATCCTTCACCCTACCCCACACCCGTTACCTACAAGAAATTAGCCAGTAAAACCAAGGAAAATCTTATATGTAGATAAAATTATATAAACATACATTGGGAGATTTTTTTAATGCCCCATGAAATTGTCCCTCCTGAACTGACCTTTATATTTAAGATCTTTACAATAGCAGTATGCACAACTTCAGAGATTGTATTTTTAAATCCCTGAACATTTACATTTAGTTTTTCCTTTTACACATCCACAGACCATGTACCATTTTCTCATAGTAAAATTTGTTGGAACTGCCTTCTATGTGGAATTTTATTTTTTTTCTGAAAACATCTAGATATCTACCTATAAAAGAGATTGTCATATTGATCTTTTTGATACGGGGAGTTAAAAGAAAGTACATGTCACTGATTTCTAAATGACTTGAAGTTCATCCAGGTGGTTGATAGAGAAAACAGAGAACGTAAGAAATGTCAAGTACATGTAGCTTCCAGCTCCATTTCAAAGTTGATTTATTGTATATCAATGCTAATAAGGTAACCTCTTGTTTAGGGAGATTATTTAGAGAAAGCAATACCTACAACTGAACTAGATAGTGTGGTCTTTTTAGTCATTTCTGGATAAACTTTTACTACAATTTTCATGAACACCAAGTATCACAAGAATCCCTACTTTCTCTATTACCTTCTCTACTTTCTCTATTCTCCTGGGGGATTTCATATTCACCCTTTGCTGTAACAGTTGCCTTCAAGACAATGACTCCCAAATCCACACCTGCAGTTCTAGGCTGTCTGTGAAGGGCATTTCCACGTGATTATCCCACAGATAACTCACATTCAACATTAATCAAATCAAATCCACCAAAGCCTCCTCTACATCTGCTATTCCTCATATATTCCTGTTTTCCTGAGTGATCCCACAAGCTGGCCAGCCTGCCCAAACTGATTTGTTGTCTTTGCTGTGTCCTCTTCAACTAAGACTTTAAAGTTCTCCATATCCTACTCCATGAGTGCTTCGGAGATTTTCTCCCACCTTTAACACAGCACGTTTTCAGATACAGACCACTTCATTTTGATCTTGTTTTAGCACTCAGATCACTCTTTTGAACTAAACAGGTGTGTCTAAAACCTGGGGATCCAGGTTTCACAGTTATCGACCCCTGCTCCTTGGACTCACACGCACAATCCCATGAGTTGGTCTCTCTGCTTGTTCTAGACTTAGAGATCTGATGATTTTCTATAACCCAGTCTATCTCCCTCCAGATGTCCATGTTTTCAGTGTGCACTCACCTGAAAGAGATTTATGGTCCCCTATTGTTAATACTCTGCAATCATTGATGTTTATGCTCATACCCAAGCCTGGCTTCCAGAGACACACCTGGGCTCTCTGGTGGCCCATGGCATGGTGGGGGGTGGGACGTTTTCCGAGGTTTCTATTGCCAAGTACCTTGCTTAGAAATCAGGCCTGACACAGATTCACAGAGCCTAGTCCCGGCCCCATAGGCTGATACCCTGCCACCTCCCCTGATGTAGCAGGCTCCTCAGAATGACCCAGGGCTTGGCAACATCCACTGGTACTATCCCACCAGCCCTTTAAAGCCTAGCTGGAGTCTCCATAGAAACAGGGTACATCTCTATGGAAATGGGCTTCCTCCTCCCTCCCCAGTGTGATGCAGCTCTCAGAGAAGCTCAATAGTGAGGGTCTTTCCATTTATAGCAATTAGGATAACCAAGTGTTCTGAGCTTGCTGAGCCTTAGATGGCAGATTCCTGCTATATTCTTTGAGATTTCTGCCATCAATGTTGCCTGAGATGCCAACTTGCCATCCCACTAACTATAAGACAGTGTTCTCAGTCAAGACCAATCCCAAGACCAATAACTCACACACACACACACACACACACACACACACACACACACATGCACACACCCATCCATCATGGTGAGCAAGGCTTTGTATCTGTGATACAGACCGAATGCACCCACCAATCACATTCACTGCTTCAAACAGATCGTGATCAGGAAACAACTGATGTCACTTGTAAAATGTGATATGTCCTGAACTATCATTGTGGTAAAATAAAGAACTAGAGAAATGCAAAAAAATGGGAGAAAATACTTAACCTCTTAGAGACCTAAAAAAATATTTAGATGTGGTTTCAACCAATCCTGAGTTAAAAATTATCTTGAAAAAATGCTTTCACTTCTATTTATCAATTTACTTACTTACTTACTTACTTACTGCAGTACTGGGGATTGAACCCAGTGGCAATCTACCATGAACCTATATCCCCAGCCTTTTCAATTATTTGGGGCGGGGAGCCTTGAACAGTTTCAAAATCATGATCCTCTTGCCTTAGTCTCCCAAGTACCTGGGATTACAGTCAGGTACCACTCTTCCCCATTAATTACTTATTTTTAAAATAAGGCTATTTTAAAACATTGAACTATAATTTGTACTCAAATAATGCACAGATCACGGGCAGGTCAGGCCCAGCAACCTGCGGAGAGACAGAGCTGACACACTCACCTGCAGGGAACGAGGTCCTGAGACCCACCAGAGGCCTTCTGTGTGGCAGGCCCGTCCCCTCCCCCAGTGCCTGCATGGTAGGCGGGACTGTGGCCACCAGCAGATCAGGCCTAGAGTCCTGCTGAGGGGCAGGACCGTCCCCTCCCCCATTGCCTGCAAGTTAGGCGGGACTGTGACCACCGGCAGATCAGGCCCAGAGCCTTGTTGCAGGCCGGAGCCGGCCCCACCCCCAGTGCCTGCAAGGTAGGCGTACCGGGGACACATAGGGACGTTAGGCCTAGCAACCTGCAGAGAGACAGAGGTGCCCCTCATTCCTGCTGGGTAGAAGGACCTTCGACCGGCCAGCAGAGCAGACCTAGATCCCGCCAGCGTGGTAGATAGATTGCACCAATTGGTGGAGGATCACAGCCACCACCTGTCCTGCAAGGGAGACTTTTCAAGTATACAAGAGCAATATAAATAAATAGAGGGAAAATTTCAAAAACACAACAGTTTCACCAAGCAGAAAGAAACACCAGCAGTATGAAAAGACAAGGAAAGAAAGGACCAGAGCCAATGCAGGTCAACTCAATTCTAGAAGAGGTAATAGCTGCAACAGATGGAATGTCAGACAGAGAGGTCAGGATATACATGCTTCAGATGATCTGGAGTCTCAAGGAAGACATGAGACACAAAATCAGCCAATGAAAGATCACATTGACAAGGAACTACATAAACAAATCCAGGAAGTAAAAGATCAATTTCATAGGGAGATAGAGGAAATAAAAAACAAACAAATAGAAATCCTATAAATGCAGGAAGCAATAAACCAACTTAAAAACTCAATTGATAATACTACCAGCAGAGTGGATCACTTAGAAGATAAAACATCAGACAATGAAGACAGAGTATTTCAACTTGAAAAGAACATAGACAGCTCAGCAAGTCTGCTAAGAAACCATAAGCAGAACATCCAAAAATATGGGATAATATCAAAAGACCAAACTTAGGAGTCATTGGGATATAGGAAGGCACAGAGCTACAAACCAAAGGAATAGACAATTTATTCAGTGAAATAATAGGGGAAAACTTCCCAGACGTGAAGAATGAGACAGAATCCCAAATCCTAGAAGCCTACAGGACGCCGAATGTGCAAAATCATAAGAGATCCACACCTAGACACATTATAATGAAGATGTCCAACATACAAAATAAGGAGAGAATTTTAAAAGCTACAAGAGAAAGGAAGCAGATTACATTTAGGGGTAAACCAATCAGGATAAGAGCTGATCTCTCAACACAGACTCTAAAAGCTAGAAGATCCTGGAATAACATATTTCAAACGCTAAAAGAAAATGGGTTCTAACCAAGAATCGTGTATCCGGTGAAATTAAGCTTCAGGATGGAAGATGAAATTAAAACATTCCATGATAAACAAAAGTTAAAAGAATTTGCAGCTAGAAAACCATCTCTTCAAAAAATCCTTTGCAAAACACTACAGGAAGAGAAAATGGAAAACAACAATGAAAACCAACAGTGGGAGGTAGGACAGTAAAGGGGGGAAAATAATCAAAAAGGAAAACAAATTAGGTTTAGCAGCATTAATAAACAAATATGGCTTGAAGAACAAACCATATCTCAATAATAACCCTAAATGTTAATGGTTTAAACTCACCAATTAAGAGACACAGGCTAGTTGAAGGGATCACAAAACAAGACCTAACAATATGCTGCCTACAAGAGACGCATTTGATAGGAAAGGATATACATAGACTGAAGGTGAAAGGTTGGGAAAAATCATATCACTCATATGGACTGCGGAAGCAAGCAGGAGTGTCCATACTCATATCAAATAAAATAGATTTCGAACCAAAGTTAATCAAAAGGGATAAAGAAGGACACTACATACTGCTCAAGGGAACCATACACCAACAAGACACAACAATCATAAATATATATGCCCCAATCAACGGTGCTGCTTGGTTCATCAAGCAAACTTTTCTCAAGTTCAAGAGTCTAATAGACCACAATACAATAATCATGGGAGACTTCAACACACCCCTCTCACCACTGGACAGATCTTCCAAACAAAAGTTGAATAAGGAAAATATATAACTGATTAACACAATTAACAACCTAGACTTAATTGACATATATAGAATATACCACCCAACATCAAGCAGCTACACTTTTTTCTCAGCAGCACATGGATCCTTCTCAAAAATAGATCATATATTATGTCACAGGGCAACTATTAGACAATATAAAGGAGCAGAGATAATACCATGCATCTTCTCTGATCATAATGGAATGAAACTAAAAATCAACAATAAAAGAAGCAAAGAAAAATCATGCATCACTTGGAGAATGAACAATAGGTTACTGAATGATCAATGGGTTTTAGAAGACATCAAGGAGGAAATTAAAAACTTCCTAGAGTTAAATGAAAACACAGACACAACATATCTGAATCTATGGGACACATTGAAAGCAGTTCTAATAGAAAAATTCATCGCATGGAGTTCATTCCTCAAAAAAAGAAAAAACCAACAAATAAATGATCTCTTACTTAATCTCAAAATCCTAGAAAAAGAAGAGCAAAACAACAGCAAAAGAAGTAGAAGGCAAGAAATAATTAAAATCAGAGGTGAAATTAATGAAACTGAAACAAAAGAAACAATTGAAAAAATTGACAAAACCAAAAGTTGGTTCTTTGAACAAATAAATAAAATCGACAGGCCCTTAGCCATGCTAACGAAGAGAAGAAGAGAGAAGAAGGTTGGAGACTTGAGTGCAGAAGGACTGATACAGAAAACAGAGGTTGGTGTCTGGGGTGCAAGAGGACAGTTACAGTGAGCAGAGGTTGGAGACTGCTGTACAGAAGAAGTGTAACACAGAGCAGACGTTGGAGAGTGGGGTGCAGAGGACAGTTACAGAGAGTAGAGTTTTGAGACTGGGGTGAAGAAGAAATGTTGCAGAGAGCAGAGTTTGGAGACTGGGGTGCAGAAGGACTTTTGCAGAGAGCAGAGGTTGGAGCCTGAGTTGCAGAAGGACAGTTGCAGGGAGCAGAGTTTGGAGAATGCGGAACATTAGGACTGTTACAGAGAGTAGAGATTGGAGACTGGGTTGCAGAAGAATCTTATAGAGACCAGACGTTAGAGACTGTGGTGCAGAAGGATTGATGCAGAGAGCAGACGTTGGAGACTGGGGTGAAGAAGGATCACTGCAGAGAGTAGAGGGTGGAGACGTGGGTGTAGAATGACGGTTGCAGAGAGCAGAGGTCTGAGACTGGGGTGCAGAAGGACTGTTGAAGAGAGCAGAAATTGGAAATTAGGATGCAGAAGAACTCATACAGAAAGAAGAGTGTGGAGACTGGGATTCAGAAGGACCTTTACAGAGAGCAGAGGTTGGATTCTGGGGTGTAGAATGACTTTTGCAAAGAGCAGAGGTTGGAGACTGGGGTGGAGAAGAACTGATACAGAAAGCAGAGTTTGGAGACTGGGTTGCAGAAGGACCCTTACGGTGAGAAGAGTTTGGAAACTGCAGTGCAGAAGGACTGTTACAGAGAGTAGAGGTTGGAGACTAGGGTGGAGAAGGACTGTTGGAGAGATCAGATGTTGGAGACTTGGGTGCAGAAGGACTGTTGCAGAGAGAAGGTTGGGAACTGGTGTGCAGAAGAACTCTTGCAAAGAGGAGAGGTTCGAGATTGGGGTGCATAGACTGTTGCAGAGAGTAGATGTTGGAGACTGGGGTGGAGAAAGACTTTTGCAGAGAGAAGAATTGGGAGACTGAGGTGCAGAAGGACTGTTACAGAGAGCAGAGGTTAGAGCCTTGAGTGCAGAAGGACCGTTACAGAGAGTAGAGGTTGGAGACTGGGGTGCAGAATAACTGTTGTAGAGAACAGAGTTTGGAGACTGGGGTGCAGAAGGACCATTGCAGAAAGCAGAATTTTGATACTGGGTTTCAAAAGGATCTTACAGAGAGCAGAGTTTGGAGTCTGAGGTGCAGAAAAATAGTTACAGATAGCGGGGATGAAGACTGGGGTTCAGAAAAACTGATACAGAAAGCAGAGTTTGGAGAATGGGGTGCAGAAGGACCATTACAGAGAGCAGAGGTTTGAGACTGCAGTACAGAAGGTCTGTTGCAGAGAATAGATTTTGGAGACTCGGTTGCAGAAAGAGTGTTGAAGAGAGCTTGGTTGAAGACTGAGGTGCAGAAGGGCTGTTACAGGGAGAAGAGGTTGCAGAGTGAGGTGCAGAAGGACTGTAACTGAGAGCAGAGTTTGGAGACTGTAGTGCAGAAGGACTGATACAGAAAAGAGAGGTTGGAGACTGGGGTTAAGCAGGACCCTTACAGAGAACAGAGGTTGAAGACTGTGGTACAGAAAAACTGTTTTGGAGAACAGAGTTTGGAGACTGAGGTGCAGAAGGTCCGTTGCACATTGCAGAAGTTAGAGATTCCAGTGTAGAAGGCCTGTTAAAGAGAGAAAAGGTTGAAGACTGGGGTGCACAAGGAATGTTACAGTGAGCAGAGTTTGGATACTGGGTAGTAGAAGGATCTTACAGAGAGCAGAGGTTTGAGACTGAAGTGCAGAAGGAGTGTTACATAGAACAGAGTTTGTAGACTGGGGTACAGAAGGATCGTTGCAGAGAGCAGAGTATTCAGACTGAGGTGCAGAAGGACTATTGCAGACAGCTGATGTTCGAGACTGGGGTGCAGAAAGACTGTTGCAGAGAGAAGAGGTTGGAGACTTGGGTGCAGAATGATTGCTCCAGAGAGCAGAGATTGTAGACTGGGGTGCAGAACGCCAGTTACAGATTGCAGAATTTGGAGAAGGGTGCAGTAGGACTGTTGCAGAGAGCAGAGTTTGGGGATTGGGTTGCAGAAGAATCTTACAGACAGCAGAGGTTGGAGTCTGAGTTGCAGAAAGACTGTTACAGAGAGTAGAGGTTGGAGACTGAGGTGCAGAAAGACCAATACCGAGAGCAGAGTTTGGAGACAGAGGTACAGAAGGACTGTTGAAGAGCAGAGGTTGGAGACTTGGGTGTAGAAGGACTGTTGCAGAGAGCAGAGGTTGTAGATTGGGGTGCAGAAGGACTGTTGCAGAGAGCAGAATTGGAAGACTGAGGTTCTTAAAGACTGTTACAGAGAGCAGAAGTTGGAGACTTGAGTGCAGAAGGCCTGATACAGAAAGCATAGGTTAGAGTCTGGGGTGCAAGAGGACAGTTACAGAGAGCAGAGGGACAGTTACAGAGAATAGAGTTTGGAGACTGCGGAATAGGACTGTTAAAGAGAGCAGAGGTTGGAGACAGGTGTGCAGAAGGATATTACAGAGAGCAGAGGTTGGAGACTGCAGTGCAATAGGACTGTTGCAGAGAGCAGAGGTTGGAGACTGCGGTGCAGAAGGATCCTTGCAGAGAGAAGAGGTTGGAGACTGAGGTGCAGGAGCCTTGTTACAGAGAGCAGAGCTTGGATACTGGGGTGCAGAAGGCTTGTAACATAGAGCAGAGTTGAAAGACTGGGTAGCAGAAGAATCTTACTGATAGCAGAGGTTGTTGACTGAGGTGCCAAAGGACTGTTAAAGAGAGCACAGATTGGAGAGTGGGGTCCAGAAAGATCGTTGCAGAGAGCAGAGTTTTCAGAATGATGTTTAGAAGAACTGTTGCAGAGAACAGAGGTTGGAGACTTGGGTGCAAAAGGATCATTACAGAGAGCAGAGGGTGGAGACTGGGGGTGCCAAAGGACTGTTTCAGAGAGCAGAGGATGGAGACTTGGGTTCAGAAGAACAGCTACAGAGAACAGACTTAGGAGACTCGGTTCAGAATTACTGTTACAGAAAGCAGAGTTTGGAGACTGGTTTACAGAAGAATATTACAGCAAGAAGAATTTGGAGACTGAGGTGCAGAAGGACTGTTACAGAGAGTAGATGTTGAAGGCTGTGGTTCAGAAAGACCTTTGCAGAGAGCAGAGTTTGGAGACTGAGGTGCAGAAGGACTGTTGATGAGTGCAGAGTTTGTAGGCTTGGGTGTAGAAGGATTGTTACAGAGAGCAGATGTTAGAGACTTGAGTGCAGAAGGACTGATACAGAAAACAGAGTTTGGAGGCTGGGGTGCAGAAGGACTGTTGAAGAGATTAGAGGTTTGACTGGGGTGCAGAAGGACTATTGCACAGAGCAAAGGTTTGAAACTGGTGTGCAGATGGACAGTTGCAGAGAGTAGAGGTTTGAGATTGGGGTGCAGAAGGACTGTTGCAGAGAGCAGAGTTTGGAGACTGGTGTGCAGGTGGACAGTTGCAGAGAGTAGAGGTTTGAGATTGGGGTGTCGAAAGACTGAAGCAGAAAGCAGAGTTTGGAGACTGAAGTGCAGAAGGACTGTTACGGAGAACAGAGGTTGGAGACTCGGGTGCAGAAGGACTTATACAGAAAGAAGAGGTTGGAGACTGGGGTGCAGACGGACTGTTGCAAAGAGCAGAGATTGGAGACTGGGGTGGAGAAGGAATGTTGTAGAGAGCACATGTGGGCTACTGGGGTGCAGAAGGACTCTTGCAGAGAGCAGTGTTTGGAGACTGGGGTGCATAGGAATATTGCAGAGACCGGAGGTTGCAGACTGAGGTGCAGAAGGACTGTTGATGAGTGCAGAGGTTGGAGACTTGGGTGTAGAAGGGTTGTTACAGAGAGCAGATGTTAGAGACTTGAGTGCACAAGGACTGATACAGAAAGCAGAGTTTGGAGGCTGGGGTGCAGAGGCCTGTTGAAGAAAGTAGAGGTTTGAGACTGGGGTGAAGAAGGACTATTGCACAGAGTAGAGGTTTGAGACTGGTGTGCAGATGGACAGTCAGAAAGTAGAGGTTTGAGATTGGGGTGCAGAAGGACTGTTGCAAAGAGCAGAGTTTGGAGACTGGGAAGGAGAAGGACTGTGGCAGAGAGTAGAGATTGAAGATTGGGGTGCCGAAGGACAGATGCAGAAAGCAGAGTTTGGAGACTGAAGTGCAGAAGGACTGTTATGGAGAACAGAGGTTGGAGACTCGGGTGCATAAGGACTTATACAGAAAGAAGAGGTTGGAGACTGGGGTGCAGACGGACTGTTGCAAAGAGTAGAGGTTGGAGACTGGGGTGGAGAAGGAATGTTGTAGAGAGCACATGATGGCTACTGGGGTGCAGAAGGACTCTTGCAGAGAGCAGTGTTTGGAGACTGGGGTGCATAGGACTATGGCAGAGAGAAGAGGTTGCACACTGAGGTGCAGAAGGACTGTAAAGAGAGCAGAGATTGGACACTGTGGTGCAGAAGGACTGATACAGAAAGCAGAGGTTGGAAACTGGGGTGCAGAAAGACTCTTAAAGTAAACAGAGTTTGGAGACTGTGGAACAGAAGGACTGTTACAGAGAGCAGAGTTTGGAGACTAGGGTGCAAAAGAAGTGTTGAAGAGAACAGAGGTTTAAGACTTTGGTGCAGAAGGATTGTTGCAGAGACCAGAGTTTGGAGACTGGGGTGCAGAACACTGATACAGAAATCAGAGGTTGGAGACTGGGGTGCAGAAAGCCTGATACAGAAAGCAGAGTTTGGAGACTGTGGTGTAGAAGGACTGGTACAGAGAGCATAGTTTGAATAGTGGGTTGCAGAAGGATGTTATAGAGAGCAGAGTTTGGAGACTGAGGTGCAGAAAAATTGTTACAGCGAGCCTAGGTTGAAGACTGTGGTGCAGAAGGACTGATACAGAAAGCAGAGGTTGGATACTCGGGTGCAGAAGGACCCTTACAGAGAGAAGCGGTTGGAGACTGAGGTGCAGAAGGACTGTTACAGAGAGTAGATGTTGAAGACTGTGGTTCAGAAAGACCTTTTCAGAGAGCAGAGGTTGGAGGCTGAGGTGCAGAAGGACTGTTGATGAGTGCAGAGGTTGGGCACTTGGGTGTAAAAGGATTGTTACAGAGTGCAGATGTTAGAGACTTGAGTGCAGAAGGACTGATACAGAAAGCAGAGTTTGGAAGCTGGGGTGCAGAAGGACTGTTGAAGAAAGTAGAGGTTTGAGACTGGGGTGAAGAAGGACTAGTGCACAGAGCAGAGGTTTGAGACTGGTGTGCAGATGGACAGTCAGAGAGTAGAGGTTTGAGATTGGGGTTCAGAAAGATTGTTTCAAAGTGTAGAGTTTGGAGACTGGGATGGAGAAGGACTGTGGCAGAGAGTAGAGATTGGAGATTGGGGTGCCGAAGGACTGATGCAGAAAGCAGAGTTTGGAGACTGAAGTGCAGAAGGACTGTTATGGAGAACAGAGGTTGGAGACTTGGGTGCATAAGGACTTATACAGAAAGAAGAGGTTGGAGACTGGGGTGCAGACAGACTGTTGCAAAGAGCAGAGATTGGAGACTGGGGTGGAGAAGGAATGTTGTAGAGAGCACATGTTGGCTACTGGGGTGCAGAAGGACTCTTGCAGAGACCAGTGTTTGGAGACTGGGGTGCATAGGACTATGGCAGAGAGCAGAGGTTGCACACTGAGGTGCAGAAGGACAGTAAAGAGAGCAGAGATTGGACACTGTGGTGCAGAAGGACTGATACAGAAAGCAGAGGTTGCACACTGAGGTGCAGAAGGACTTTAAAAAGAGCAGAGATTGGAGACTGTGGAACAGAAGGACTGTTACAGAGTGCAGAGTTTGGAGACTAGGGTGCAGAAGAAGTATTGAAGAGAACAGAGGTTGAAGACTTTGGTGAAGAAGGATTGTTGCAGAGACCATTGTTTGGAGACTGGGGTGCAGAACACTGATACAGAAATCAGAGGTTAAAGACTGGGGTTCAGAAGGCCTGATACAGAAAGCAGAGTTTGGAGACTGTGGTGTAGAAGGACTGTTACAGAGAGCATAGTTTAAGTAGTGGGTTGCAGAAGGATGTTACAGAGAGCAGAGGTTGGAGACTGAGGTGCAGAAGATTTGTTACAGCGAGCCTAGGTTGGAGACTGGGGAGCAGAAGGACTGATATAGAAAGCAGAGTTTGGATACTCGGATGTAGAAGGACCCTTACAGAGAGCATAAGTTAGAGACTGTGGTGCAGAAGGACTGTTGCAGAGAGCAGAGGTTTAAGACTGGGGTGCAGAAGGACTCTTGCAGAGAGCAGAGGTGGCAGAGTGAGGTGCAGAAGCATTGATACAGAGAGCAGAGTTTGGAGACTGTGGTGCAGAAGGACTGATCCAGAAAGCAGATGTCGGAGAATGGGGTGCAGAAGGACCCTTACAGAAAGCAGAGTTTGGAGACTGATGTGCAGAAGGACGTTACAGAGAGCAGAGGTTAGAGACTAGGGTGGAGAAGGAATGTTGCAGAGTGCAGTATTCGGAGACTGGGTTGCAGAAGGACTGTTGCAGAGAGCAAAGGTTGGAGACTGGGGTGCATAAGGGCTGTTAGAGAGAGCAGAGGTTCTAGACTTGGGTGCAGAAGGACTGATACAGAAAGTAGAGGTTGGAGACTGGGGTGCAGAAGGGCTGTTGAAAAGAGAAGAGGTTGGAGACTGGTGTGGAGGAGGACTGTTGTAGAGAGCAGATGTTGGAGACTGGGGTGTAGAATTACCATTGCAGAGAGCAGAGGTTTGAGACTAGGGTGCAGGAGGACTATTGCAAAGAGCAGAGGTTGCAGACTAAGGTGCAGAAGGACTGTTACAGTGAGCAGAGTATGGAGACTGTGATGCAGAAGGATTGTAACAGAGAGCAGATTTTGGAGACTGGGGTGCAGAAGGAACTTTGCAGAGAGCAGAGGTTGGAGATGAGGTGCAGAAGGACTGTTACAGAGAGCAGAGTTTGCAGAGTGCGGTGCAGAAGGACTGTTTCAGAAAACAGAGTTTGGAGACTGGTGTGAAGAAGGACTGTTTCAAAGAGCAGATTTTGGAGACTGGTATTCAGAATTACTGTTACATAGAGTAGAGGTTGGAAACTGGGGTGCAGAAAGATCTTACAGAGAGTAGAGTTTGGAGTCTAAGGTGCAGAAAAACTGTTGCAGAGAGCAGAGGTTGGAGACAGGGGTGTACAATGATTGTTGCAGAGAGAAGAGTTTTGAGACTGGGATGCAGAAGGCCTGTTAAAGAGAGCAGAGTTTGAAGAATTGGGTGCAGAAGGACTGTTATAGATAGCAGAGTTAAGAGACTGGGTGGCAGAAACATCATTTATAAAGCAGAGTTTGGAGACTGAGGTGCAGAAGGACGGTTACAGAGAGCAGTGGTTGAAGACTGGGATCAGAAGGATCATGCAGAGTGCAAAGTTTTCAGACTGAGATGTAAAAGGACTGTTACAGAGAGCAGAGGTTGGAGACTGAGGTGCCGAAGGAGTGTTACAGGGAGCAGATTTTAAAGACTATGTTGCAGAAGGATCTTACATAGAGCAGACTTTGGAGACTGAGGTGCAGAAGGATTGTTGCAGAAAGCAGATTTTTCAGACTAAGATGCAGAAGGACTGTTGCAGAGAGCAGATGTTGGAGACTGAGGTGCAGAAGGATGGCTACAGAAAGCAGAGGTTGGAAACTGGCTTGCAGAAGGCCTGTTACAGAGAGCAGAGTTTTGAGACTCGTTTGCAGAAGGAATATTACAGAGATCAGAGTTTTGTGACTGGGTTTCAGAAGGATCCTACAGAGAGCAAAGGTTGGAGAGTGAGGTGCAGAAGAACTGTTGCAGAGAGCAGAGTTTAGAGAATAGGTTACAGAAGGACTGTTGCAGAGAGTAGATGTTGGTGACTGTTTTTCAGAAGGACTGTTTTAAAGAGCAGAGGTTGGAGAATGGGGTGCAGAAGGACTTTTGCAAAGAGCAGAGGTTGGAGAATGAGGTGCAGAAAGACTGTTACAGAGAGCAGAGGTTGGAGACTGAGGTGCAGAAGGACTGATAAATAAAGCAGAGGTTGGAGACCGGGGTGCAAAAGGACCTTTACGGAGAGCAGAGTTATGAGACTTCGGTACAGAACAACTGTTCCAGAGACTAGATTTTGGATATTGGAGAGCAGAAGGACTATTGCAGAGGACAGAGGTTGGAGACTGGGGTGCAGCTGGACAGTTGCAGAAAGCAGAGGTTGGAGACTAGGGTGCAGAAGTAATTTTACAGAGAGCAGAGTTTGGAAACTGGGGTGCAGAAGGATCTTAAAGAGAGCAGAGGTTAAAGACTGAGGTTCAGTACGACTCTAACAGAGAGCAGAGTTTGGATTCTGGGGTGCAAAAGGACTGATAAAGAAAGCAGAGATTGGAGTTTGGGGTGAAGAAAGAAGGTATCAGAGAGCAGAGGTTGGACTGCAGTACAGAAGGTCTGTTACAGAGAGCAGAGGTTAAAGACTGGGGTGCAGACGGACTGTTGAAGAGATCAGATGTTGGTAACTAGGGTGCAGACGGACTGTTGCAGAGAGCAGAGGTTGGAGACTTGGGTGCAGAAGGACTGTTGCAGAGAGCAGAGTTTGGAGACTGAGGTGCAGAAGGACTGTTACAGAGAGAAGAGGTTTGAGACTTAGTTCCTGAAGAATCTTACAGTGAGCAGAGGTTGGAGACTGAGGTTCAGGTGGATTGTTACAGAGAGCAGTGGTTGGAGACTGGGGTGCCGAAGGATCTTGGGGAGCAGAGGTTTCAGACTGAGGTGCAGAAACACTTTTACAGAGAGCAGAGTTTGGAGGCTGAGGTGTAGAAGGACTGTTACAGAGAGCAGAGTTAGGAGGCTGAGGTGCAGAAGAACTGTTATAGAAAGCAGAGGTTGGAAATTGGGGTGCAGAAAGACTGTTACAGAGAGCAAAGTTTGGAGACTGCGGTATAGAAGGACTGTTACAGAGAGCAGAGATTGGATACTAAGGTCCAGAAGGACTGTTACAGAGAGCACAGGTTGCAGACTGAGCTGTAGAAGGATCTTGGAGAGCAGAGGTTTCAGACAGTGGTGCAGAAGGACTGTTACAGAGAGAAGAGTTTGGAGACTGAGGTGCAGAAAACTGCTACAGAAAGCAGAGGTTGGAAATTAGGGTGCAGAAGGACCGTTTCAGAGAGCAGAGTTTGGAGACTGCGGTATAGAAGGACTGTTACAGAGAGCATAGGTTTAAGTCTGGGGTTCAGAAAGACTGATACAGAAAGCAGTGTTTGGAGACTGGGTTTCAGAAGGACCTTTACAAAGAGCAGAGGTTGGAGACTGCGTTACTTAAGGACTGTTACAGAGAGCAGATATTGGAGACTGGGGTCCAGAGGACTGTTGCAGAGGACAGATGATGGAGACTTGGGTGCCCCAGGACACTTGCAGAAAGCATTGGTTGGAGCCTGGGGTGGAGAAGGAATGTTAGAGAGAGCAGAGTTTGGAAACTGTAGTGCAACAAGATCTTACAAAGATCAGAGGTTGGAGACTGTGGTGCAGAAGGACTGTTGCAGAGAGCAGACATTGGAGACTGGGGTCCAGAACTATCGTTGAAGAGTGGAGAGTTTGGAGACTCTGTTTCAGTAGGACTATTGCAGAGAGCAGAGGTTGAAGACTGGGATGCAGATCGTTCTTACAGAGAGTAGAGGTTGGAGACTGTGGTGCAAAAGGACTGTTGCAGAGAGCAGAGGTTGGCGACTGGTGTTGAGAGCAATCGTTGCAGAGAGAAGAGGTTGGAAACTGGGGTGCAGAAGGCCTGTTACACAGAGCCGAGTATGGAGACTGAGTTTCAGAGGGCCTGATACAGAGATCAGAGGTTGGAGACTGTTGTGCAGAAGGACTGAGACAGAGTGAAGAGTTTACAAACTGGGATGCAGAAGGATCTTACAGAGAGCAGAGGTTGGAGACTGAGGTGCAGTAGGACTGTTAAAGAGAGCAGTGGTATGTGACTCGGGTGCAGATTGATCGTGCAGAGACCAGAGGTTTCATACTGAGGTGCAGAAGGACTGTTACAGAGAGCAGAGGTTGGATACTGAGTTGCAGAAGGACTGTTACAGAGAGCAGAGTTTGGAGACTGAGGTGAAGAAGGACTGTTACAGAGCAGAGGTTGCAAATTGGGGTGCAGAAAGACCAATACCGAGAGCAGAGTTTGTAAACTGCGGTATAGAAGGCATGTAACAGAGAGCAGAGTTTGAAGACTGAGGTGCAAAAGGTCTATTACAGAGTGCAGATGTTGGAGACTGTGGTGCAGAAGGACTCTTACAGAGAGCAGATATTGAGGACTGGGGTGGAGAAGAAATGTTACAGAGAGCAGAGTTTGGAAACTGGGTTGCTGAAGGATCTTACAGAGAGCAGAGGTTGGAGATTGATGTGCAGTAGGATTTTCACAGAGAGCAGAGTTTGGAGACTGGGGTGCAGAAGGACTGATAGAGAAAGCAGAGATTAGAGTTTGTGGTTAAGAAAGACGGTAACAGAGAGCAGAGGTTGGAGACTGCAGTACAGAAGGAAAGAAAAAGAGCAGAGGTGGAGACTGGGGTGCAGAAGGACTCTTGCAGAGAGCAGATGTTGGTAACTAGGGTGCACAATGACTGTTGCAGAGAGCAGAGTTTGGATACTGGGGTGCAGTAGGACTGTTGCAGAAGTAGAGGTTGTAAACTAAGGTGCAGAAGGACTGTTACAGAAAGAAGAGTTTGGAGACTGTTTTGCTGAAGGATTGAAACAAAAAGCAGAGTTTGGAGACTGGGGTGCAGAAGGACTGTTACAGAAAGCAGATGTTGGAGACTGGTTTGCAAAAGGACTGTTAAAGAGAGCAGAGGTTAGAGACTGGGGTACTGAAAAACTATTGCAGAGAGCAGAATTTGGAGAGTGGGATGGTGAAGAATTGTTGCAGAGAGAAGATTTTGGAGACTGGGGTGCAGAAGGACTGTTAAAGAGAGCAGTGGTTGGAGACTTTAGTGCAGACGTATTGTTACAGAGAGCAGAGGTTGGAGACTGGAGTGCATAAGGATCTTACTGAGAGCAAAGGTTGGAGACTGGGGTGTAGAAGGACTCTTGCTGAGAGTAGAGGTTGGAGAAGAATCGTTGAAGAGAGAAGAGTTTGGAGACTGGGGTTCAGAAGGCCTGTTACAGAGAGCAGAGGTTCGAGACTGGGTTGCCGAATTCTTGTTATAGAAAGAAGATTTTGGAAACTGTTGTTAAGAAAAACTATTACAGAGAGCAGAGTTTGGAGATTCGGTTGCAGATGGGCCTTACAGAGAGCAGAGGTAGGAGACTAAGGTGCCGAAGGACTTTTACAGAGACCAGAGTTTGGAGACTGTGTTGGAGAAGGATCCTACAGAGAGCAGGGTTTGGAGAATGAGGTGCAGAAGGACTGTTGTAGAGATCAGACGTTGGAGACGTTGGTGCAGTAGGATCATTGCAGAGAGATGAGGTTGGAGACTGTGGTGCAGAAGGATCGTTGCAGAGAGCAGAGGTTGGAGACTGGGGTGCAGAAAGCCTGCTATAGAGAGCAGAGTTTGGAGACTGGCGTGCAGAAGGCCTGTTACAAAGAGGAGAGGTTGGAGACTGGGGTGCAGAAAGACTGTGATAGAGAGCAGAGTTTGGAGACTGGGTTAGTCAAGGATCTTTCAGAGAGCAGATTTTTGAGACTGAGGTGCAGGAGGACTGTTACATAGAGCTGAGGTTGGAGACTGAGGTGTGGAAGGACTGTTACAAAGAGCAGAGTTAGGAGACTGGGGTGCAGAAGGTTTCTTGCAGACAGCAGAGTTTTCAGACTCAGGTGAAGAAGGACTGTTGCAGAGAGCAGAGGTTGGAGACTGGAGATTAGAAGGACTGTTACAGAGAGCAGAGTTTGGAGACTCAGGTGCAGAAGGATGTTACAGGATTAAGAGTTTTGAAATTGGGGTGCAGAAGGACCGTTAAAGAGAGCAGAGGTTGGAGACTTCGGTATAAGACTGTTACCGAGAGCAGAGGTTGGAGACTGGGGTTCAGAAAGACTGTTACAGAGAGCAGAGGTTGGAGACTGGGGTGCAGAAAGACTGTTACAGAGAGCAGATGTTGGAGACTGAGGTGTAGAAGGACTGTTAAAGAGCGCAGAGTTTTGAGACTGAGGTGCAGAAGGACTGTTACAGAAAGCAGAGTTTGGAAATTGGGGTGTAGAAGGACCGTTACAGAGAGAAGCGTTTGGAGTCTGCGGTATAGAATGACTGTTACAGAGAGCAGATCTCGAAGACTGGGGAGCAGAAGGACGTTTGCAGAGGACAGAGGTTGGAGACTGTGGTTTAGAAGGAATGTTACAGAGAGAAGAGTTTGGAAACTGGAGTGACGAAGGATCTTACACCTAGCAGAGGTTGGAGTCTTTGGTGCACAAGGACTGTTGCAGAGAGCAGACATTGGAGACCTGGGTCCAGAAGTATCGTTGCAGAGAACAGATTTATAAGACTTGGGTGCAGAAGGACTGTTGCAGAGAGCAGATGTTAGAGACTGGGGTGCAGAAGGACTATTTCAGTGAGCAGATGTTAGAGACAGGGGTGCAGATGGACTGTTACAGAGAGCAGAGGCTGAAGACTGAGGTGCATAAGGACAGATACAAGGATCAGAATTTGGAGACTGGTGTGCAGAAGGACTGTTACAGAGAGCAGAGGTTGGAGACTGAGGTGTAGAATGACTTTTACAGAGAGTAGAGTTTGTAGGCTGAAGTGCAGAAGGACTGTTACAGAAAGCGGAGGTTGGAAATTGGGGTATAGAAGGACCATTACAGAGAGAAGAGGTTGGAGACTGCGGTACAGAATGAGTGTTAGAGAGAGCAGATCTCGGAGACTGGGGAGCAGAAGGACTGTTGAAGAGGACAGAGGTTTGAGACTGCGTTGGAAAGGAAATGTTACAGAGAGCAGAGTTTGGAAACTGGAGTGCAGAAGGATCTTACACATAGCAGACTTTGGACACTATGGTACACAAGGATTGTTCCAGAGAGCAGACGTTGGAGACTGGGGTCCAGAAGAATCGTTGAAGAGAGCAGAGTTTGGAGACTGGGGTGCAGAAGGACTCTTGCAGAGAGCAGATGTTGATGACTCGGGTTCAGAAGGACTGTTGCAGTGAGCATACTTTATTTTTTTTTTTTTTTTTTTTTTTTTTTTTTTTTTTTTTTTTTTTTTTTTTTTGTTTTTTTTATTTTTTATTTTTTTTTTTTATTGTTGGTCGTTCAAAACATTACACAGTTCTTAATACATCATCTTTCACAGTTTGATTCAAGTGGGTTATGAACTCCCAACTTTACCCCGTATACAGATTGCTGTTTCACATCAGTTACCCTTCCATTGATTGACATATTGCCTTTCTAGTGTCTGATGTATTCTGCTGTCTGTCCTATTCTCTACTATCCCCCCTCCCCTCCCCTCCCCTCCCCTCCCCTTTTCTCATCCCTGTTTAATGTAAATCTTCTTCTCAAGCTCTTCGTCCTTACCCTGTCCTTGTTTACTCCCCTTATATCAAAGGGGTCATTTGGTATTTGTTTTTTAACGATTGACTAGCTTCACTTAGCATAATCTGCTCTAATGCCATCCATTTCCCTCCAAATTCTATGATTTTGTCGTTCCTTAATGCAGAGTAATACTCCATTGTGTATAAATGCCACATTTTTTTTATCCATTCATCTATTGAAGGGCATCTAGGCTGATTCCATAATCTTGCTATAGTGAATTGTGCTGCTATGAACATCGTTGTAGCAGTGTCTCTGTAACATGCTCTTATTAGGTCTTTAGGGAATAGACCGAGAAGGGGAATAGCTGGGTCAAATGGTGGTTCCATTTGTGAGCATACTTTAAAGCCTGGGGTGCAGATGGACTGTTACAGAGAGCAGAGTTTGGAGACTGAAGTGCAGAAGTACAGATACAGAAAGCAGAATTTGGAGACTGGTGTGCAGAAGGACTGTTACAGAGAGCAGAGGTTGGAGACTTGGGTTCAGATCGATCTTACAGAGAGCGGAGTTCGGAGACTAGGGTGCAAAACGACTGTTGCAGAGAGCAGATGTTGGAGAATGGGGGGGAGAAGAATCGTTGCAAAGAGAAGAGGTTGGAGACTGGGGTGCAGAAGGATCATGGAGAGCAGAGGTTTCAGACTCAGGTGCAGAAGTACTGTTGCAGAGAGCATAGGTTGGAGACTGAGTTGTAGAATGACTGTTGCAAAGAGATGAGTTTGGAGATTGAGGTGCCGAAGAACTTTTACAGAAAGCAGAGGGTGAAAACTGGGGTGCAGAAAGACCGTTACAGAGACCAGAGGTTAGAGACTGCGGTATAGAAGTACTGGTAAAGAGAGCAGAGTTGGGAGACTTGGGTGCAGAAGGACTTTTACAGAAAGCACAGTTTGGAGACTGAGGTGCAGAAGGATAGATACAGAGAGCAGAGGTTGGAGACTGTGGTTAAGAAGGACTGATACAGAAAGCAGTATTTGGAGACTGGGTTACTGAAAGATCTTACAAAGAGCAGAGTTTGGTGACTGCAGTACAGAAGGACTGTTACAGAGAGCAGATATTAGATACTGCGGTTCAGAACGATCTTGCAGAGACGAGAGGTTTCAGACTGAGGTGCAGAAGGACTGTTACAGAAAGCAGAGGTAGAAGACTGAGGTGTAGAAGGACTGTTACAGGAAGCAGAGTTAGGAAATTGGGGTACAGAAGGACCGTTACAGAGAGCAGAGGTTTTAGACTGCGGTATAGGACTGTTACCAAGACCAGAGTGTGGAGACTGGGGTGCAGAACGACACTTACATAGAGCACAGGTTGGAGACTGAGGTGCAGAAGGATCGATAGAGCAGACAAGTTGGAGACTGTGGTTCAGACAGACTGATACAGAAAGCAGAGTTTGGAGACTGGTGTGTAGAAGGACCGTTATGGAGAGCAGAGGTTGGAGACTGCGGTACCGATGGACTGTTACAGAGAGCAGATCTCGGAGACTGGGGAGCAGAAGGACTTTTGCAGAGGACAGAGCTTTGAGACTGGGGTGGAAGAGGAATGTTACAGAGAACAGAGTTTGGAAACTGGAGTGCAGAAGGATCTTTCAGATAGAGACGTTGAAGACTGTGGTGCAGAAGGACTATTGCAGAGAGCAGACTTTGGAGACAGGCTTCCAGAAGGATCATTGCAGAGAGCAGAATTTGGAGACTATGGTGAAGAAAGACTGGCAGAGAGCAGATGTTTAAGACTGGGGTGCAGAAAGACTCTTGCAGAGAGCAGATTTTAGAGACTGGGGTGCAGAAGGACTGTTACACAGAGCAGAGGTTGTAGACTGTGGTTCAGAGGGATCTTACAGAGAGCAGAATTTGGAGACTGGGGTGCAAATGACTTTGGCAGAGAGCAGATGTTGGAGACTGGGGTGGAGAAGAATCGTTGCAGAGAGAAGAGGTTGGAGACTGGGGTGCAGAAGGCCTGTTACAGAGAGCAGAGATTAAAGACTGGGTTGCAGAAGTCCTGTTACAGAGAGCAGAGGTTGGAGACTGTTGTGCAGAAGGACTGTTACAGAGTGCAGAGTTTAAAGAATGGGTATCACAAGGATCTTACAGAAAGCAGAGTTGAGAGACTGAGGTGCAGAAGGACTGTTACAGAGAGCAGAAGTAGGAGACTGAGGTGCAGAAGGGTCATGGCAGAGAGCAGAGTTTTCAGACTGAGGTACAGAAGAACTGTTGTAGAGAGTAGATGTTAATAACTAGGGTGAAGAAGGACTGTTGTAGGGAGCAGAGGTTGGAGACTGGGGTGCAGAAGTACTGTTGCACAGAGCAGAGGTTGAAGAATGAGGTGCAAAAGTCTTGTTACAAAGATCAGAGGTTGGAGACTCGTGTGCAGAAGGACTGTTACAGAGAGAAGTGGTTGGATACAGGGGTGAAGAAGGATCCTACAGAGAGCAGAATTTGGAGACTGAGGTGCAGAAGGACTGTTACAGAGAGAAGAGTTAGGAGACTTGGGTGCAGAAGGTTCGTTGCAGACAGCAGAGTTTTCAGACTCAGGTGAAGTAGGACTGTTGCAGAGAGCAGAGGTTGGAGACTGGGGATTAGAAGGACTGTTACAGAGAGCACAGTTTGGAGACTCAGGTGCAGAAGGACTGTTACAGGATTAAGAGTTTGGAAATTGGGGTGAAGAAGGACCGTTAAAAAGATCAGAGTTTGGGACTTCGGTATAGGACTCTTACCGAGAGCAGAGGTTGGAGACTGGGGTGCAGAAGGACTGTTACAAAGAGCAGAGGTTGGAGACTGAGGTATAGAAGGACTGTTACAGAGCGCAGAGTTTGGAGACTTAGGTGCAGAAGGACTGTTACAGAGAGCAGAGTTTGGAAATTGGGGTGTAGAAGGACCGTTACAGAGAGAAGAGTTTGGAGTCTGCGGTACAGAATGACTGTTACAGAGAGCAGATCTCAGAGACTGGGGAGCAGAAGGACTGTTACAGAAAACAGACGTTGGAGACTGTGGTAAAGAAGGAATGTTAATGAGAGCAGAGTTTTGAAACTGGAGTGCAGAAGGATCTTACACCTAGCAGAGGTTGGAAACTTTGGTGCACAAAGACTGTTGCAGAGAGTAGACATTGGAGACCTGGGTCCAGAAGGATCATTGCAGAGAGCAGAGTTATAAGACTTGGGTGCAGAAGGACTGTTGCAGAGAGCAGATGTTAGAGACTGGGGTGCAGAAGGACTGTTTCAGTGAGCCTATGTTAGAGACTGGGGTGAAGATGGACTGTTACAGATAGCAGAGGTTGGAGACTGAGGTGCAGAAGGACAGATACAAGGAGCAGATTTTGGAGACTAGTGTGCAGAAGGACTGTTCCAGAGAGCAGAGGTTGGAGACTGAGCTGTAGAATGACTTTTACAGAGAGCAGAGTTTGGATACTGACGTGCAGAAGGACTGTTACAGAAAGCAAAGGTTGGAAATTGGGGTGTAGAAGGACCGTTACAGAGAGAAGAGGTTGGAGACTGCGGTACAGAATGACTGTTAGAGAGCAGATCTTGTAAACTGGGGAGCAGAAGGACTGTTGCAGAGGACAGAGGTTGGAGACTGCGGTGGAGAAGAAATTTTACAGAGAGCAGAGTTTTGAAACTGGAGTGCAGAAGGATCTTACACATAGCAGAGGTTGGAGCCTATGGTGCACAAGGATTGTTCCAGAAAACAGACGTTGGAGACTGGGGTCCAGAAGGATCATTGCAGAGAGCAGAACACTGATACAGAAATCAGAGGTTGGAGACTGGGGTGCAGAAGGCCTGATACAGAAACCAGAGTTTGCAGACTGTGGTGTACAAGGACTGTTACAGAGAGCATACTTTGAATAGTGGGTTGCAGAAGGATGTTACAGAGAGCAGAGGTTGGAGACTGAGGTGTAGAAGAACTTTTACAGAGAGCAGAGTTTGGAGACTCAGGTGCAGAAGGAATGTTACAGGAAGCAGACTTTGGAAATTGGGGTGCAGAAGGACCATTACAGAGAGCAGAGGTTTTAGACATCGGTGTAGGACTGTTACCGAGAGCAGAGTTTGGAGACTGGGGTGCAGAACGACTCTTACATAGAGCACAGTTTCGAGACTGAGGTGCAGAAGGATCGATAGAGAAGACAAGTTGGAGACTGAGGTTCAGACAGACTGATACAGAAAGCAGAGTTTGGAGACTGGTGTGTAGAAGGACCGTTATGAAGAGCAGAGGTTGAAGACTGCAGTACAGAAGGACTGTTACAGAGAGCAGATCTCGAAGACTGGGGAGCAGAAAGACTTTGGAAGAGGACACAGCTTTGAGACTTGGGAGGAAGAGGAATGTTACAGAGAACAGAGTTTGGAAACTGGAGTGCAGAAGGATCTTTCAGATACAGACGTTGGAGACTGTGGTGCAGAAGGACTACTGCAGAGTGCAGACATTGGAGACAGGGGTCCAGAAGGATCATTGCAGAGAGCAGAGTTTGGAGACTGTGGTGCAGAAAAACTGTGGCAGAGAGCAGATGTTTGAGACTGGGGTGCAGAAGGACTCTTGCAGAGAGCAAATTTTAGAGACTGGGGTGCAGAAGTACTGTTACACAGAGCAGAGGTTGGAGACTGAGGTGCAGAAAGACTTTTACAGAGTGCAGAGTTTGAAGACTGGGGTGCAGAAGGACTGTTACAGAGAGCAGAGGTTGGAGACTGTGGTTCAGATAGATCTTACAGAGAGAAGAATTTGGAGACTGGGGTGCAAAGGACTTTGGCAGAGAGCAGATGTTGGAGACTGGGGTGGAGAAGAATCTTTGCAGAGAGAAGAGGTTGGAGACTGGGATGCAGAAGGCCTGTTACAGAGAGCAGAGGTTGAAGACTGGGTTGCAGATGTCCTGTTACAGAGAGCAGAGTTTGGAGACTGTTGTGCAGAAGGACTGTTATAGAGTGCAGAGTTTAAAGAATGGGTATCACAAGGATCTTACAGAGAGCAGAGTTGAGAGACTGAGGTGCAGAAGGACTGTTACAGAGAGCAGAAGTAGGAGACTGTGGTGCAGAGGGGTTATTGCAGAGAGCAGAGTTTTCAGACTGAGGTGCAGAAGAACTGTTGTAGAGAGTAGATATTAATAACTAGGGTGCAGAAGGACTGTTGTAGGGAGCAGAGGTTGGAGACTGGGGTGCAGAAGGACTGCTGCACAGAGCAGAGGTTGGAGAATGAGGTGCAGAAGTTCTGTTACAGAGAGCAGAGTTTGGAGACTCATGTGCAGAAGGACTGTTACAGAGAGTAGTGTTTGGATACAGGGGTGCAGAAGGATCCTACAGAGAGCAGAATTTGGAGACTGAGGTGAAGAAGTACTGTTGCAGAGATCCGAGGTTGGAGACTCATGTGCAGTAGCATCACTGCAGAGAGCAGAGTTTGGAGCCTAGGGTGCAGAAGGATCGTTGCAGAGAGAAGAGGTTGGAGACTCAGGTGCAGAAGGCCTGCTACAGATAGCAGAGTTTTTAGACTGGGTTGCTGAAGGATCTTACAGAGAGCAGAGGTTGGAGACTGAGGTGCAGATGGATTGTTACAGAGAGCAGTGGTAGGAAATAGTGGTGCAGAAGGACCGTTGTAGAGACCAGAGTTTGGAGACTGCGGTATAGAAAAACTGTTACAGAGGTTGAAGACTGGGATGCAGATCAAATGTTACGGAGAGCACAGGTTGGAGACTGAGGTGCAGAAGGATAGATACAGAGAGCAGAGTTTTGAGACTGGGCTTCAGAAGGACTGATACAGAAAGCAGAATTTGGAGACTGGGGTGCAGAAGGACCGTTGTGGAGAGCAGAGGTTTGAGACGGTGTTACAGAAGTACTGTTACAGAGAGAAGATGTTGGAGACTGGTGAGCAGAAGACCTGTTGCAAAGGACAGAGGTTGGAAACTGGGTTCCCGCAGGATACTTGCAGAAAGCAGAGTTTGGAGACTGTGTCTGAGAAAAATCGTTGCAGAAAGAAGAGGTTGGAGACGGGGGTGCAGAAGGCCTGTTACAGAGAGCAGAGGTTGGACACTGGGTTGCAGCAGTCCTGTTACAGAGAGCAGAGGTTGGAGACTGTTGTGCAGAAGGACTGTTACAGAGTGCAGTGTTTAGAGTCTGTGTTTTAGAAGGATCTTACAGAGAGCAGAGTTGGGAGAATGAGGTGCAGAAGGAATCATGATGTCAGCAGACGTTAGATACTGGGGTCCAGAAAGATCCTTGCATTGAGCAGAGTTTGGAGATTGGGGTGTAGAAGGACTGTTGCAAAGAGCAGATGTTTGAGACTGGGGTGCAGATGGACTGTTTCAGAGAGCAGAGGTTGGATATTGGGTTCAGAAGGACTGTTGCAGAGAGCAGAGGTTGGAGACTGGGGTGCAGAAGGAGTGTTATAGAGAGCAGAGGTTGGAGACTGGGGTTCAGAGGGATCTTACCGAGAGCAGACTTTGGAGACTGTGGTGCAAAAGGACTGTTCCAGAGAGCAAAGTTTGGAGACTGGTGTGAAGAAGAATTGTTGCAGAGAAAAGAGTTTGGAGACAGGGGTGCAGAAAGCCTGTTACAATGAGCAGTGGTTGGAGACTGGGTTGCAGAAGTCCTGATAGAGAGAGCAGAGTTTGGAGACTGTTGTGCAGAAAGACTGTTACAGAGTGCAGTGTTTAAAGATTGGGTTGCAGAAGGATCTCACAGAGAGCAGAGTTGGGAGACTGAGGTGCAGAAGGACTGTTCCAGACAGAGAGGTAGGAGACTGGGGTGCAGAAGGTTCGTTGCAGATGGCAAAGTTTTCAGACTGAGGTGCAGAATGACTGTTTCAGAGAGCAGATGTTGGAGACTGGGGTGCAGAAGAACTGTTTCAAAGAGCAGACGTTGGATACTGAGGTTAAGAAGGATCATTGCAGAGAGCAGAGTTTTGAGACTGGTGTGTAGAAAGACTGTTACAGAGAGTAGAGTTTGGAGACTGGGTTTTAGAAGGATGCTACAGAGAGTAGATGTTGGAGACTGGGGTGCAGAAGGACTGTTGCAGAGAGCAGACGTTGGATACTGGGGTTAAGAAATATCATTACAGAGAGCAGAGTTTTGAAGCTGGTGTGCAGATAGACTGTTACAGAGAGCAGAGTTTTGACACTGGGTTGAAGCAGTCCTGTTACAGAGAGCAGAGGTTGGAGACTGTTGTGCAGAAGGACTCTTACAGAGTGCAGAGTTTAAAGTCTTCGTTTTAGAAGGAACTTACAGAGAGCAGATTTGGGAGAATGAGATGCAGAAGGACTCATGACGTGAGCAGACGTTAGAGACTGGGGTCCAGAAAGATTGTTGCAGAGAGCAGAGTTTGGAGAATGGGGTGTAAAAGGACTGTTGCAGAGAGCAGATGTTGGAGACTGGGGTGCAGATGGACTGTTGCAGAGAGCAGAGGTTGGAGATGGGGTTCAGAAGGACTGTTGCAGATAGCAGAGGTTAGAGACTGGGGTGCAGAAGGACTGTTTCAGAGAGCAGAGGTTGGAGACTCTTGTTCAGAGGGATCTTACCGAGAGAAGACGTTGGAGATTGTTGTGCAAAAGGACTGTTGCAGAGAGCAGAGGTTGGAGATTGGTGTGCAGAAGAATCGTTGCAGAGAGAAAAGTTTAGAGACAGGGGTGCAAAAAACCTGTTACAGAGGGCAGTGGTTGGGACTGAGTTGCAGAAGTCCTGTTACAGAGAGCAGAATTCAGAGACTGTTGTGCAGAAGGACTGTTACATAGTGCAGAGTTTAAAGATTAGGTTGCAGAAGGATCTCACAGACAGCAGAGTTGAAAGACTGAGGTGCAGAAAGACTGTTACAGACAGATTGGTAGGAGACTGGTGTGCAGAAGGTTCGTTGCAGAGGGCAGAGTTTTCAGACTGAGGTGCAGAATGACTGTTGCAGAGAGCAGATGTTGGAGACTGGGGTGAAGAAGGACTGTTGCAGAGAGCAGACATTGGATACTGGGGTTAAGAAAGATCATTGCAGAGAGCAGAGTTTTGAGACTGGTGTGCAGAAAGACTGTTACAGAGAGTAGAGTTTGGAGACTGGGTTTTAAAAGGATGCTACAGAGAGCAGAGGTTGGAGACTGAAGACCAGTAGGACTGTTACAGAGAGTAGAGTTTGGAGACTGAGGTTCAGAAGTACTTTTGCAGAGAACAGAGTTTGGAGACTGAGGTGCAGAAGGATTGTTACAGAGAGCAGAGTCTGGAGACTGGGGTGCAGAAGGACTGTTGCAGAGAGCAGAGTTTGGAGACTGTGGTGCAGAAGGACTGATGCAGAGAGCAGAGGTTTGAGACTTAGGTACAGAAGTTCTGTTACATAAAGCAGAGGTTGGAGACTGAGGTGCAGAAGTCCTGTTACATAGAGCAGAGTTTGGAAACTGTGGTGCAAAGGGATCATTGCAAGGAGCAGAGCTTGGAGACAGGGGTGCAGAAGGATCTTACAGAGAGCAGAAATTAGAGATTGAGGTGCAGAAGGACTGTTGCAGAGAGCAGAGATTGGAGAATTGGTTGCAGAAGGATCTTACAGAGAGCAGAGTTTGGAGACTGAGGTGCTGAAGGACTTTTACAGATAGTAGTGTTTGGAGACTGAGGAGCAGAAGGAACGTTGTATAGAGTAGAGGTTGGAGACTGATGTCCAGACGAATTGTTACAGAGATCGCAGGGTGGAGACTGGAGTGCAGATTGAGTGTTACAGAGAGCAGAGTTTGGAGATTAGGGTGCAGAAGAACTGTTACCGAGAGCAGAGGGTGGAGACTGGGGTGCAGAGGACTGTTGCAGAGTGTAGAGTTTGGAGACTGAGGTGCAGAAGAACTGTTACTGAGAGCAGAGTTTGGAGACTGGGGTGCAGAAATACTAATAAAGAAAGTGCAGGTTGGAGACTGGGGTGTAGAATGACCGTTACAGAGAGCAGAGTTTAGAAACTGCTGTACAGAAGGACTGTTACGGAGAGCAGAGGTTTAAGACTGGTGTTCTAAAGGATCATTGCAGAGAGCAGATGTTGTAGACTGGTGTGCAGAAGTATCTTACAGAGAGCATAGGTAGGAGACTGAGCTGCATAAGGACTGTTACAGAGACCAGTGTTTGAAGACTGGGGTGCAGAAGGATCGTTGCAGAGAGCAGAGGTTTGAGACTGAGGTGCAGAATGATCATTGAGGAGAGCAGAGGTTGGAGAATATGGTGGAGAGCGATACTTACAGAGAGCAGATATTGGAGACTGGGGTGCAGAAGGACAGTTACCGAGAGCACACATTGGAAACTGGGGTACAAAAGAAATGTTGCAGAGAATAGAGGTTGGAGAATAGGTTGCAGAAGGACTGTTACAGAGAGCAGAGGTTGTAGACTGAGGTGCAGAAGGACTGCTACAGAGAGCAAAGGTGGAGACTGGGGTACAAAGAACGGATAGAGAAAGCAGACTTTGGAGACTGTGGTGCAGAAGGACTGTTGCAGAAAACAGAATTTGGAGACTGGGGTGCAGAAGGACCGATGCAGAGAGCTGAATTTGGAGATTTAGGTGCCTAAGATTCGTACAGAGAGCAGAGGTTGGATACTGGGGTGCATATGGACTTATACAGAGAGCAGAGGTTGGAGACTGAGGTGCAGAAGAATCTTACAGAGAGCAGAGGTTTGAGACTGGGGTGCAGAATAACTGTTGCAGAGAGTAGAGGTTGAAAACTGAGGTGCAGAAAGATCGTTGCAGAGAGAAGAGGTTGGAGACTGGAGTGCAGAAGGCCTGTTACAGAGAGCAGAGTTTGGAAACTGAAGTGCAGAAGGCGTTTTACAGAGAGCAGAGGTTTGAAAGTGGGGTGCAAAAGGACTGTTACAGATAGCACAGTTCGTAGACTGGGGTACAGAAGGATCGTTGTAGAGAGCAGAGGTTTCAGACTGAGGTGCAGATTGACTGTTACAGAGAGCATAAGTTGGTGTCTGAGGTGCAAAAGCACTATTATAGGAAGAAGAGTTTGGCAATTGGGTTGCAGAAGGACCGTTACAGAGGAAAAAGTTTGGAGACTGCGGTACCAGAAGGACTGTTACAAAGAGCAGAGTTTGGAGACTGGGGTGCAGAAGGACCATTGCAGAGAGCAGAGGGTGTAGCCTGGGGAGAAGAAGGATAATTGCAGAGAGCAGATGTTGAAAACTGGGATGCAGAAGGACTGTTACAGAGAGCAGAGGTTGGAGACTGAGGTGCAGAAGGACTTTTACAGAGAGCAGAGGTTGGAGACTGGGGTGTAGAATAATTCTTAAAGAGAGCAGAGGATGGAGACTGGGTTCCATAAGGAGTGTTACAGAGAGCAGAGTTTGGAGATTCTGGTTCAGAAGAACTGTTAAAGAGACTAGAGTTTTGAGACTGGGGTTCAGAAGAATTGTTACAGAGTGCAGAAGTTTGATTTAGGTGCAACAGGACTGTAACAGTGAGTAGAGCTTGAAGACTGGGTTGCAGAAAAACAGTTACAGAGAGAAAAGGTTGGAGACAGCAGTGCAGAAGGCCTGTTACAGAGAGCATTGGTTGGATACTGAGGTGCAGAAGGATCATTACAGAGAGCCAGAGTTTGGATACTGAGTTGCAGAAGGATGGTTACAGAGAGCAGATTTGGAGATTGAGATGCAGAAAGATTTTTACAGAGAGCAGAGTTTAGAGATTGAGGTGCAGAAGGACTGTTACAGAGAGCAGAGTTTGAAGACTGGGGTGCAGAAGTATTTTTGCAGAGAGCAGAGTTTGGAGACTGAGGTGCAGAATGATCTTAAAGAGAGCAGAGGTTGGAGACTGGGGTGCAGAAAGACAGTTACAGAGAGCATAGGTTGGATACTGGGGTGCAGAAGAAATGTTGCAGAGAGCATAGATTTGTGACTGGGGTTCACAAGGACTGTTACAGAGAACAGAGGTTGGAGACTGAGGTGCAGAAGGACTGTTACAGAGAGCAGAGTTTGAAGACTGGGTTGCAGAACGACTGATACACAAAGCAGAGTTTGGAGACTGGGGTGCGGAAGAACCTTTACAGAGAGCAGAGTTTGGAGAATGAGGTATAGAAGGACTGTTACAGAGAGCAGAGGTTGGAGACTGGGGTGCAGAAGTTTTGTTACAGAGAGCAGAGGTTTGATACTGGGGTGCAGAAGGACTGTTACAGAGAGCAGAGAGTTGGGAGAGTGAGGTGCAGAAGGACTGTTACAGTGAGCAGAGTTTGAAGACTGGGTTGCAGAACGACTGATACACAAAGCAGAGTTTGGAGACTGGGGTGCGGAAGAACCTTTACAGAGAGCAGAGTTTGGAGACTGAGGTATAGAAGGACTGTTACAGAGAGCAGAGGTTGGAGACTGGGGTGCAGATGTTTTGTTACAGAGAGCAGAGGTTTGATACTGGGGTGCAGAAGGACTGTTACAGAGAGCAGAGTTTGGAGAGTGAGGTGCAGAATGACTGTTGCAGAGAGCAGAGGTTGGAGACTGAGGTGCAGAATTATCGTTTCAGAGAAAAGAGGTTTTAGACTGGGGTGAAGAAGGCGTGTTACAGAGAACAGAGTTTGGAGACTGGGGTGCTGAAGACCTGTTGCAGAGAGCAGAGGTTGGAGACTGGGTGCAGAAGGACTGTTACAGATATCACAGTTTGTAGACTGGTGTGCAGAAGGATAATATAGAGAGCAGAGTTTGTAGACTGAGGTGCAGATGGACTGTTACAGAGAGAAGGGTTTGGAGACTTGGTTGCAGAATGATTGTTGCAGAGAGCAGAGTTTTCAGACTTAGGTGCAGAAGGTCTGTTGCAGAGAGCAGATGTTCGAGAGTGGGTTGGAGAAGGACTGTTTCAGAGAGCAGAACTTGGAGACTGGGGTGCAGAAGGATTCTTGCAGGGAGCAGAGTTTGGACACTGGGGTTCAGAAGGCCTGTTACAGATATCACAGTTTGGAGACTGGTGTGCAGAACGATATTATAGAGAGCAGAGTTTGGAGACTGAGGTGCAGAAGGACTGTTACAGAGAGCAGAGTTTGGAGACTGGGTTGCAGAATGATTGTTGTAGAGAGCAGAGTTTGGAGACTGAGGTGCAGAAGGACTGTTGCGGGGAGGAGATGTTCGAAGTGGGGTAGAGAAGGACTCTTACAGAGAGCAGAGGTTGGAGACTGGGGTGCAGAAGTTTTCTTGCAGGGAGCAGAGGTTGGAGACTGGGGTGCAGAAGGCCTATTACAGATATCTCAGTTTGGAGACTGGTGTGCAGAAGGATATTATAGAGAGCAGAGTTTGGAGACTGAGGTATAGGAAGAACTGTTACAGAGAGCAGAGGTTGGAGATTGGGGTGCATAATGATTGTTTCAGAGAGCAGAGTTTTCAGACTGAGATGCAGAATGACTGTTGCAGAGAGCAGATGTTCGAGACTGGGGTGAAGAAAGAGTGTTTCAGAGAGCAGAACTTGAGTCTTGGGTTGAAAAGGATTGTTGCAGGGAGCAGTGGTTGTAGACTGGGGTGCAGAAGGACTGTTTAGAGAGCAGAGGTTTTAGACTGGGGTGCAGAAGGCCTGGTACAGAGAGCAGAGCCTTTACACTGTGGTTCAGAATGATTGCTGATAGCTGGTGAGCCTCCTTCTGAACACCTTCTCTTCCGCACAGTCCATCAGCCCTCTCTTCTCACCCTGCTCTCTTTTGGCTTTGTGAGCTACTGTGACTTTCACAGTCACTCTAAGCCATGACTTCCAGGCCTATCTCCTGGGAACCTGTCCCGCTGCCTCCTGGAATCTCCTTGGGGAGACCCCGCAGGTACCCAGACTCCAGGCCCAACCTCCTTTCCTCCTTTCCTCTCCCCAGACACGCTCCTTCTCATTTTTTTTATGTTTAATGAGTGATCCCACTGCCACTCAGCTACCCCACAGACCAGGTGCCCTCTTGTTTCCTCGTCACCAGGACTTTAAAGTGCTCCACCCAGGGCTCCTCTTCAGTGCTTTTCCCCAAGCTCCATATGTCACATCTTCAGTTACCAGATATTTTTTTTTAATCTTGTTTTAGCACTCGATTACTCTCCCTGACTACATGAAGGTATTCTAACCAAAGCACATAGACTGTAGGTACTATTTTGGCTTAGAAATAAGGTATAACCCCACCAAAATCTCAGGGTCAGCCATAGTAGCAGTGTTCAGAGGTGAAATGATTAGACAGTGAGACTTGTGACCTAATCTGTGGATCCATCCATTTTGTGGGTTAATTATCTGAAAGGCCCACTGTACTGAGAGGAGTGTGGGCAAGTGGAGTGTGGCTGGGGACATGCCCTGGGGAATCACATCTTGTCCCCTGTCTCCTCCTGTCCCCTCCCCGCCCCAACCTTCTGGCTGCCATGAGCTAGGGACGCTTCCCCCCTTCCACCTCGGCGTCCCACCTTATCTCTGGCCGGCAGCAATGGGTCAGCTGGCCCCAGTCCAAACCTCCAAGCCAGGAGGCAAGAGTGCATCTCCCCCTCCGGGTTGTTCTGGTCAGGTATGTGGTAACTGTGGCAACCTTGGACTGACCCAGGGAGTAGGTGATATGAGTGGATTGGACCCACAACCGTTTCCTAAATCCACAGATTCTGTCATTTTCAGAGCTCAAGCCATTTCCTTCTGGATGGCCTGTTTCCAGCCTGCCCTCACCTAGTGATTATTACCTAGTGATTATTGAGATTCTCCAGCTGTCCTGGTCCTGCCCATTTGCACACCACAGCTAGCTCCTAGGCAGCCAGACCCATGGACCTCCTGCTGCCCACTGAGGAGAGAAGAGAGATTTTCTGAGGACCCTGTTAGAAGTCCACTCATTTTTTTTTAAAGACCACACTCAGAGGGCATGTTTCAGGCAGTCCTACACATGCGTGTTTGAGAAATCAGACTCACAATGATTTTTGTGATTCTCTCCCAGGCTCCAAAAACCACTGCTCTACTCCCTACTTTTCTGAGATCAACATTTTAGCTTCCACAAAGAAGTGAAAAACTGCTATTTCTCTTTATGTTTCTGGCTTATTTCACTTAATATAATGTCTCCCATGAGCTAGTTTTAAATAGAAACTGCAGAACAATTTCTTTTATGTCAGATTTAAATTTTATTCTGAAGACATAATTCGAAATGGTCACATATGTTTATGTAGGAAAATGTTCATTAAAATATTTATAGGACTGGAGATGATCTGAATGTTTAGCCAAAGGGGAGAGATTAAGTTTATTTAAGAGAGATTTAAGTTTATTGATCATATCAATAGATGCAGAAAAAGCATTTAACAAAATATAGCACCCCTACCTGTCGAAAGAGTAGAAACACTAGGGACAGAAGGAACTTTGTAAAACATTGTAAACGCTATCTATGCTAAACCCAAGGCAGTGTCATTCTAAGTGGAGAAAGGTTGAAAGCATTCACTCTAAACACTGGAAGAAGACAGGGTGCCCCCTCTTTCACCACTTCTATTCAACTTCATCCTTGAAATTGCCAGAGCCATTGGACAAAAGAAAGAAATTAAAGGTATACAAATACTTCAAGAAGAATTCAAATCTCACTCTTTGCTGATAGGATCATGTCATCTTAAATTTTTTATTAGAGCATAATAGTTATACCTAGAACTTGGGTTGATTTGGAAAAGATCCTACGTGCATAGAATCTGATTTACTCCATTCAGTCACTACCCATTATCTCCCTCCCCTTCCCGCCCCCATTCTCATTTCTGTACTGATCTTTCTTTGGGTCATTTACCTGTTAATTTCTAACTGGTGCTTTCTACATATACATACAGTTGCAGTCCCCTGTGGTAGACTTCCATGTGCAAATAACATGATCTGCATAAAGACCTTTCACATTTCCTCTCTTCCCAAACCTCTCCGTCCTCTAATTCTCCTTCTACTCCACTGATCTTCCCTGTATACTTAAGACAGCCAGTCCAACCCCACTTCATCAACTTCTTTCTCTATTTTGCTCTGGCCCTGATAATTTCAGCATTGTACAGGAATAGTTAACTTCTGCCTTTCCTAACAGAGATCAAGATTGATGTAAAATGAGAAAAACTGTACATTGGAAAACACTGAAGGCAACACCGAATGCTTCTGCAGATGATGACTCTGTTTGGAAATTATTTTTCTTAACATTTGCAATGAAAATGAACTTCTCCAAAAATCCTATGTTTACATAAAAGGACAACAGGAGACAGAGATTACTGAGACAGTGAGAAATGACTTCACACCATGATGAGGTAGAATGGCTTTCTGTTGGCTTCTAGCAATTCTCTGGTTACTCCCACCCACCATCACCCCTTCAAATGTGTGCAGCTCCATGGGTCTGATTGCCTGAGACCAGTCCCACAGGTTATCAGTCTCCAGGTTGCTTTTCATTCGATATTATTTGCCATGTTGCTGCAGATTAACAAGCCTGTTTGGGATGCTATCAGTCCATTTTCATCATGGTCTCTTTTTCTCTGTTTTATACCTATGACTACATTGGAAATGAGTAATCATTCATTTGTCACTGAATTCATCTTCTTGGAATTTCCCAACCACTCCAACCTACAGGGCTGGTTCTTCCTGCTCTTCTGGTCATTTACCTGACCACTCTTCTAGGGAACATGCTCATAATAGTGGCCACCAGGGTCAGTCCTGCTCTCCACACTCCAATGTACTTCTTTCTCAGCAATTTGAGCTTCTTGGACGTTTGCTAAACATCCACCACCCTCCCAGTACTGCTGATGAACTTCTTCTGGGAGAAGAAGGCCATTTCTTATGAGGGCTGCCTTTCCCAGATCTTCTTCTTGGTGACAAGTGCTGGCACAGAAGGCGTCTTACTGGCTGTGTGGCCAGTATGACTGCTGTGTGGCCACCTGCCATCCTCCTCAGTACCCAGTCATCATGAGTGTGAAGGTCTGTGTTGGCCTGGTGACTGGGTCCTGGCTGTGTGGCTGGTGAATTTGGTCACACACACGGTGGTGGCCATCACACTCACTCTGTGTGGGCCCCACCAGATCAGCCACTTTCTCTTGACACCCCATTGCTCCTGAAGCTCTCCTGCTCAGACACCTCTGTCAATAAGTCTGCGCTCCACGTTGTCAGTGCCACCATGGGCCTGAGCCCCTGCCTCTTCACTGCAGGCTCCTCTGCACTCATCATGGCGGCCATCCTGGGGATTCCCTCTGCCCAGGGCAGGAGGAAGGCCTTCTTCACTTGTGTGTCCCCCCTCACTGTCTTGATGGTCTTCTATGGAACAGCCAACTTCCACTATGACAGGCCCAGAGATAACTGGACAAGGACATCCTGGTCTCTGTGCTCTTCTGTGTGGTGACCCCCATGTTGAAGCCCATCATTCACAGACTGAGAAGCAACGAGGTCCAGAGTGCCCTGAGAATGCTGGCTGGGAGACAGACTGTATAGTGAGATTAGCACTAGATGATGGTTTTATTCTAGGAAATGTCTTAGTTGAAGCAATATGTGAACTCTTCAGCAGCAATTATAAGAGCGCTCTCTCCATACACAGTGTCTCATGACCACTGTGGTGCCCCTACAACCAGGGGAAGCACACTGTGCTAAGTATATGACACATTGTGACCTCACATGGGTTTTCTAATCCACAGGTATTTCAGAATATTTTTATTACTTTTCTCTCGAAAAAAAGCTTTATACCCAATGCAGTCAATCTTCTTTCCCCCAATATTGCAGTTCTAGCCAACACTAGTGAATTTGAAGTGCTATGTGCAATGTGACTTTGACTAGCATTTTCCTAATGGATCTTGATTCTAAGTTTTAAATAAACACCATTTCTGTGTTTCTCCTTCACATGTAGAAAGACCCATGTATACACTCGAGTTTTGTGGATAGTTTTAATGAAGCAATACCATATACGCCTTTTGGATCTGACTCCTTTCACTTAGGATGTTTGCAATTTTCAGTTATATTGTAGCTTGTTATAGTATTTTAGTTTATTACTCCTTATTGTGACTGATTTCCATCTTATGAAAATGCCACATTTCTTTGTTCATTTCCCACTGGATAGTGATTATTACTTTGTGTCTGTGTGGGTGTCGTACTGCAGATTGAACCCAAAGCCTCCTGCACACTAAACAATGTTCTACCACTAAGCCAAAGCCCAACCCTTTTAAAAATTTTGTTTTGAGACAGGGTCTTGCAAATTTGCCCAGGTTGTCCCTGAATTTGTGATCCTCCTGCCTCAGGTTCTTGAGTAGCTAGATTACAGACCTGCCTGGTCATTTTCACTTTTTGACTAATATGAATATACTTCGTATATATAATATGAACATTATATATATATATAATATGAACATTATATGAACATTCATGTACAAATCATTGGTGGACAACTTTTTTATTTATCTTGAGTTTGTAAGTAGGAGTGGAAGAGGTGGATCGTTAACTGCATATTTAACTTTCTGAAGAAGTTCCAGATCATTTTCAGACCAGTGGAACCAGCTTACCTTATTATTAAGAGTGGTGAATAAAGCTTCTGATTTCCTCACTCCCTTAACAACACATCATTATCATTCCTTTTATTGTGACGACCCTGGAATGTGTGAAGTGCTTCATCAAATGTGCTTTAGCTTTGCCTTTCCCTGATGGCTAATCATTCTAAGATCTTTTAGGAGTACTGTTAATGTGTCTCTCCTAAGCATGAGGAAAACCCCATTGTATTATGAAACATTTTAAGTTTTAAGGACTTACCTCTTTATCTAATACTTTTATTTTTATTTTTGTGCAGTAAAATACTACTAGACTTTCAAGCTTGTTGTCTTTTCTCCATCTGTGCCCGAAAGAGCTGTTTGATGACTCTTTTTTCCCCCTACTTTTAAACTCCATAGCAAACAATTTCTTCACCAGGTCATGAGCATCAGCAGGATCATAAAATTAAGGGGCACGAAGTCATACAGGGTTGGTAAGGGATCAGCCCTTAGCAGGAGTGGATCAGCTGAAGATAGTGGGGATGCTTTTAATATTGTGGCTTCTGATATCTGTCTATCTGGCAAAGTATGTAACATGAAGGAAAAACTTCATATGCCGTGCAAAATCCATCCCAATAAGTGTATACCCACCCTGACCCCTTCTCTCCTTAGTGGGAAGGGAAGGCAGTCTTGAAGTTTCAGCAACCCACAACTTCTTAGCAGAAATCTCACTCTGAACTTTGCTCATCCACATCCCAGAAGAGAGAGGATGCTGATCTTCTTGCTGCATGCTGAAAACAGGTGATTGCCAAGACATTAATGAATCCAATAGCGAATTAACTTCTCTCCATTGTTGCAGTTGAACTCAAGCCATTGCCCTTGAGTTGTGTTTGCACACTGAGGAGTCCCAGAGTAGCTGCAGAGGAAAGGCTGGATGCATATTCCCAACAGGTCAGCCCCAGACCTCTATAAATGTCCATCACAAGAAAATTAATTGTGAGAGATCAGAGGATTTTGACTCCTTCATGAGGCCACAGATATGCGACAGGCGACTTTCAGAATAACAGGTCCGTTTTGTGGTGAATGGAGACCAACAGCCAGTTTTACCAAGAGCTTACTTTGCAGCCCAGGTGCTAGTATGGAGAGCAGCAAGGGCCACACAAAAACCAGAAATCTACGCCTCTCTGTGAGAGTTGCTGGTAAGTAGTTTATTTACCATCACAATTTTCAAAAACACTATTTAAGAATCAGGATATACCTAAACCTTAAAAACATATTAGAGAATATTGTACATATTTTCATTACCATTTTGATGGCATTTATGTAATTACCTATCATAGCACCTTTCCTATGTGTGTCTAAGTTTCCACAATACTACTTGTATTTCCAGAGTAGAACTAACTTCAGAGGTTATCACAAAACCTGAGGGATTTAGCATGATGCCTCCAGTACTGGAAGAAAACCCAAAACATAACCAGAAACCCTGGGATGCCTAAATTCCTTAAGTGAGATGATATGTGTGGAAAATTACTTATGGTAAACAATAGATAATGCTAAGTGTTAATCCTCTGCTTTTGATGAGCAGGACAAAAAAGAATAATTTTTAGCGAGAAAGTATAGGGACACATTTCTATTATGATACAATATAGCATAACAATAGACCTACCAAAATATCTGTTAAAATAAAAATCATTATTGTAGAAGAAGTTATGTTGGTCGTTCAAAACATTACACAGTTCTTAATACATCATCTTTCACAGTTTGATTCAAGTGGGTTATGAACTCCCAACTTTGCCCCATATACAGATTGCTGTATCACATCAGTTACCCTTCTATTGATTGACATATTGCTTTTCTTTTTTTTTATTTTATCAACCTAAATACACCTTTGCAAAACTAAATAAAAACTATTTTTCAAATGCTCTCAGTTTAGATACGGTAATGATTTCATCACACATATCCCTAATTAAAACTGGTCTCAAATGAACAAGAATAATTCTTTATATCTGATTACCTTTTGTAAATATTCAGCAAATAAATTAAGAGCCACATAAAAAAAGAAGAAGTTATGTTTAGAAACGTATTCATTCACTAACTATGGGTTTTCATCTTTATCTTACAACACATGGATGCTTGGGGAGGGGAGTTTCAAGCAATTTATTAACTGTAATAAATCCCTGAAGCTTGTGAGTAATCTACTTCATACACAACTCCCCTCCTTTAGAAATATTATATTTTGAGGTCACTCATAAGTGACTTCATTCTCAGTCACCTGACTTTGAGATGACTGATTGGGAAAGAAAGATGCAGAGCTGCTTGTTCTGTGGGAACTGCAGTGGTCTCCAAAGGGTCTCCTAAAC